>NW_025744684.1:177500-477500 GCF_021184085.1 Oncorhynchus gorbuscha
GTGAGAACAATATGCTTCTGGCCACACTCACAGCTCTCTGATACGGTGAGAACAATATGCTTCTGGCCACACTCACAGCTCTCTGATAGGGTGAGAACAATATGCTTCTGGCCACACTCACAGCTCTCTGATACGGTGAGAACAATATGCTTCTGGCCACACTCACAGCTCTCTGATACAGTGAGAACAATATGCTTCTGGCCACACTCACAGCTCTCTGATACAGTGAGAACAATATGCTTCTGGCCACACTCACAGCTCTCTGATACAGTGAGAACAATATGCTTCTGGCCACACTCACAGCTCTCTGATACAGTGAGAACAATATAATTCTGGCCACACTCACAGCTCTCTGATACAGTGAGAACAATATACTTCTGGCCCCACTCACAGCTCTCTGATACAGTGAGAACAATATGCTTCTGGCCCCACTCACAGCTCTCTGATACGGTGAGAACAATATGCTTCTGGCCCCACTCACAGCTCTCTGATACGGTGAGAACAATATACTTCTGGCCACACTCACAGCTCTCTGATACGGTGAGAACAATATGCTTCTGGCCACACTCACAGCTCTCTGATACGGTGAGAACAGTATGCTTCTGGTCACACTCACAGTTCTCTGATAAAGTGAGAACAATATGATTCTGGCCCCACTCACAGCTCTCTGATACAGTGAGAACAATATGCTTCTGGCCACACTCACAGCTCTCTGATACAGTGAGAACAATATGCTTCTGGCCACACTCACAGCTCTCTGATACGGTGAGAACAATATGCTTCTGGCCCCACTCACAGCTCTCTGATACGGTGAGAACAATATACTTCTGGCCACACTCACAGCTCTCTGATACAGTGAGAACAATATGCTTCTGGCCCCACTCACAGCTCTCTGATACGGTGAGAACAATATACTTCTGGCCACACTCACAGCTCTCTGATACGGTGAGAACAATATGCTTCTGGCCCCACTCACAGCTCTCTGATACGGTGAGAACAATATGCTTCTGGCCACACTCACAGCTCTCTGATACGGTGAGAACAATATGCTTCTGGCCCCACTCACAGCTCTCTGATACGGTGAGAACAATATGCTTCTGGCCACACTCACAGCTCTCTGATACAGTGAGAACAATATGCTTCTGGCCACACTCACAGCTCTCTGATACGGTGAGAACAATATGCTTCTGGCCACACTCACAGCTCTCTGATACGGTGAGAACAATATGCTTCTGGCCACACTCACAGCTCTCTGATACGGTGAGAACAATATGCTTCTGGCCCCACTCACAGCTCTCTGATATAGTGAGAACAATATACTTCTGGCCCCATTCACAGCTCTCTGATATAGTGAGAACAATATGCTTCTGGCCCCACTCACAGCTCTCTGATACAGTGAGAACAATATGCTTCTGGCCCCACTCACAGCTCTCTGATATAGTGAGAACAATATACTTCTGGCCACACTCACAGCTCTCTGATACGGTGAGAACAATATACTTCTGGCCACACTCACAGCTCTCTGATACAGTGAGAACAATATGCTTCTGGCCCCACTCACAGCTCTCTGATACGGTGAGAACAATATGCTTCTGGCCCCACTCACAGCTCTCTGATACAGTGAGAACAATATGCTTCTGGCCCCACTCACAGCTCTCTGATACAGTGAGAACAATATGCTTCTGGCCACACTCACAGCTCTCTGATATAGTGAGAACAATATACTTCTGGCCACACTCACAGCTCTCTGATACGGTGAGAACAATATGCTTCTGGCCCCACTCACAGCTCTCTGATACAGTGAGAACAATATGCTTCTGGCCCCACTCACAGCTCTCTGATACAGTGAGAACAATATGCTTCTGGCCCCACTCACAGCTCTCTGATACGGTGAGAACAATATGCTTCTGGTCACACTCACAGCTCTCTGATACAGTGAGAACAATATGCTTCTGGCCCCACTCACAGCTCTCTGATACGGTGAGAACAATATGCTTCTGGCCACACTCACAGCTCTCTGATACGGTGAGAACAATATGCTTCTGGCCACACTCACAGCTCTCTGATACGGTGAGAACAATATGCTTCTGGCCACACTCATAGCTCTCTGATACGGTGAGAACAATATGCTTCTGGCCACACTCACAGCTCTCTGATAGGGTGAGAACAATATGCTTCTGGCCACACTCACAGCTCTCTGATACGGTGAGAACAATATGCTTCTGGCCACACTCACAGCTCTCTGATACGGTGAGAACAATATGCTTCTGGCCACACTCACAGCTTCTGATCCTAATCACTGATCCTAATCACTGATCCTAATCACTGATCCTAATCACTGATCCTACTCACTGATCCTAATCACTGATCCTACTCTTAGTTGACCTGCCTGGTAAAATAAAGGTAAAATAAAATAGTAATTCAGTCATGTGAAATCAGTGGAAGGGATGAAGAAAGGATGCTGGTTCATGACCACTTCTTTATGATCCTCTGTTCCTGTCTCAAAGTCTTTCAGTGCTCATCTACATCAATCTGGCCTTCAGTCTGGCCTTCAGTCTGACCTTCATTCTGGCCTTCAGTCTGGCCTTCACTCTGGCCTTCAGTCTGGCCTTCAGTCTGGCCTTCAGTCTGACCTTCAGTCTGACCTTCAGTCTGGCCTTCAGTCTGGCCTTCAGTCTGACCTTCATTCTGGCCTTCAGTCTGGCCTTCACTCTGGCCTTCAGTCTGGCCTTCAGTCTGACCTTCAGTCTGGCCTTCAGTCTGGCCTTCAGTCTGTCAGCCATGACTCCTGTCTTCTCTCTATACCTCTGTGATTCTGTCTGTTTGTCTCTTCATTGCTGTGACTGAAATCACACCAATGCCCCCTAACTCTACCAATGATTAACTGTTTGTGCGTACGCCAGCGCTCTCTGTATCCCATCACTTATCTTCCCTGTAAATATTGACTCTGAGTCTGTGAATATACCTTCATTCCCTCGAGAACAGCTGTCCCTATCACCTTATAATACGTCATTATCACTAGGGTTTAATATTGTCCGAAAACATTCTACACCTTCTACACATCCTTCCTGTGAAAACTGCAACCGTCCTGTAATAAATCTGACATAATTATACCACAGATAGAACAATGAGACAGATATTTCGCCGGATGTGTAAATGTGAAGCATCCGATTGCCATTCCCACTCAATACCAAATATGGTCGTGAGAGGAAGCCCAGTGGCTGACAGTGGGATAAGACGGAAGGAGATGGATTTTGGCCAACATTCTGCACATGTTCTCATCTGGGAAACATTTGACCTCAATACAGTTTTCTGTCCCCAAAACTAAAATCTGTTATGAACAGAGTGGACTACATTTTGTAGATTTTAACCTTTGCCAAAGTTGTAAAAAATGGCATTGTTTAGAAGGAATGCAAAGGCTAATTGAGTTATTGCACACGCTCACTCCACAAAGTAGGCGTTTCCTAATGGAAATATGCAGATGTATGCTAGAACGAGCTAATAGCATCTCGCTAGCTTGTGCTTGGCTCTGCCCACCATTTTGCTTGTTCTGCCCACTATGACTCATTTGTTTCATTTGGAAAGACAGGATGTGGTCTATTTTGGTTTAGTTATAAAAAATCTTTGATTATACACCCCTGTAAATTGAGAAACACGGACAGGAAACTAATGGTTTCTTGTTGTATTTTACTCAACTCAAAAGTTCTGTCAAAGTCACCACAAAATGTGTTAATGTAGCCTAAATGTAGCGTAAAATATGATGAGGTTATTAGCCTACAGGCTAGCAAAATGTTATTTGTTTTAGCTTACCCATAGCTTTGACTGAAAGATGCCTGCCAGCTTGTTGGCTCTTTTCACTCTGGTTTATGACCTGGACCTGGCTATCAGGGGGATTCAGAAGGTTGTGGTTTATGACCTGGACCTGGCTATCAGGGGGATTCAGAAGGTTGTGGTTTATGACCTGGACCTGGCTATCAGGGGGATTCAGAAGGTTGTGGTTTATGACCTGGACCTGGCTATCAGGGGAATTCAGAAGGTTGTGGTTTATGACCTGGACCTGGCTATCAGGGGATTCAGAAGGTTGTGGTTTATGACCTGGACCTGGCTATCAGGGGGATTCAGAAGGTTGTGGTTAATGACCTGGACCTGGCTATCAGGGGGATTCAGAAGGTTGTGGTTTATGACCAGGACCTGGCTATCAGGGGGATTCAGAAAGTTGTGGTTTATGACCTGGACCTGGCTATCAGGGGGATTCAGAAGGTTGTGGTTTATGACCTGGACCTGGCTATCAGGGGGATTCAGAAGGTTGTGGTGTATGACCTGGACCTGGCTATCAGGGGGATTCAGAAGGTTGTGGTTTATGACCTGGATCTGGCTATCAGGGGGATTCAAAAGTTTGTGGTTTATGACCTGGACCTCGCTATCAGGGGGATTCAGAAGGTTGTGGTTTATGACCTGGACCTGGCTATCAGGGGAATTCAGAAGGTTGTGGTTTATGACCTGGACCTGGCTATCAGGGGGATTCAGAAGGTTGTGGTTTATGACCTGGACCTGGCTATTTATGACCTTGACCTGGCTATCAGGGGATTCAGAAGGTTGTGGTGTATGACCTGGACCTGGCTATCAGGGGGATTCAGAAGGTTGTGGTTTATGACCTGGACCTGGCTATCAGGGGGATTCAAAAGGTTGTGGTTTATGACCTGGACCTGGCTATCAGGGGGATTCAGAAGGTTGTGGTTTATTTACATTTACATTTAAGTCATTTAGCAGACACTCTTATCCAGGGATTCAAAGTTTATGACCTGGACCTGGCTAGACCTGGCTATCAGGGGATTCAGAAGGTTGTGGTTTATGACCTGGACCTGGCTATCAGGGGGATTCAGAAGGTTGTGGTTTATGACCTGGACCTGGCTATCAGGGGATTCAGAAGGTTGTGGTTTATGACCTTATCAGGGGGATTCAAAAGGTTGTGGTTTATGACCTGGACCTGGCTATCAGGGGAATTCAGAAGGTTGTGGTTTATGACCTGGAGAAGGTTGTGGTTTATGACCTGGACCTGGCAGGGGGATTCAGAAGGTTGTGGTTAATGACCTGGACCTGGCTATCAGGGGATTCAGAAGGTTGTGGTTTATGACCTGGACCTGGCTATCAGGGGGATTCAGAAGGTTGTGGTTTATGACCTGGACCTGGCTATCAGGGGATTCAGAAGGTTGTGGTTTATGACCTGGACCTGGCTATCAGGGGGATTCAGAAGGTTGTGGTTTATGACCTGGACCTGGCTATCAGGGGGATTCAGAAGGTTGTGGTTTATGACCTGGACCTGGCTATCAGGGGGAATTCACCTGGCTATCAGGGGGGAAGGTTGTGGTTTATGACCTGGACCTGGCTATCAGGGGATTCAGAAGGTTGTGGTTTATGACCTGGACCTGGCTATCAGGGGGATTCAGAAGGTTGTGGTTTATGACCTGGACCTGGCTATCAGGGGGATTCAGAAGGTTGTGGTTTATGACCTGGACCTGGCTATCAGGGGATTCAGAAGGTTGTGGTTTATGACCTGGACCTGGCTATCAGGGGATTCAGAAGGTTGTGGTTTATGACCTGGACCTGGCTATCAGGGGGATTCAGAAGGTTGTGGTTTATGACCTGGACCTGGATTCAGAAGGTTGTGGTTTATGACCTGGACCTGGCTATCAGGGGGATTCAAGGTTGTGGTTTATGACCTGGCTATCAGGGGGATTCAAAAGGTTGTGGGACCTGGACCTGGCTTCAGGGGATTCAGAAGGTTGTGGTTTATGACCTGGACCTGGCTATCAGGGGGATTCAGAAGGTTGTGGTTTATGACCTGGACCTGGCTATCAGGGGGATTCAGAAGGTTGTGGTGGTTTATGACCTGGACCTGGCTATCAGGGGATTCAGAAGGTTGTGGTTTTGACCAGCTAAGGGGGATTCAGAAGGTTGTGGTTTATGACCTGGACCTGGCTTCAGGGGGATTCAGAAGGTTGTGGTTTATGACCTGGACCTGGCTATCAGGGATTCAAAATTCAGAAGGGTTGTGGTTTATGACCTGGCTATCAGGGGATTCAGAAGGTTGTGGTTTATGACCTGGACCTGGCTATCAGGGGATTCAGAAGGTTGTGGTTTATGACCTGGACCTGGCTATCAGGGGGATTCAGAAGGTTGTGGTTTATGACCTGGCTGGCTATCAGGGGAATTCAGAAGGTTGTGGTTTATGACCTGGACCTGGCTATCAGGGGATTCAGAAGGTTGTGGTTTATGACCTGGACCTGGCTATCAGGGGGATTCAGAAGGTTGTGGTTTATGACCTGGACCTGGCTATCAGGGGATTCAGAAGGTTGTGGTTTATGACCTGGACCTGGCTATTCAGAAGGTTGTGGGATTCAGGGGGATTCAGAAGGTTGTGGTTTATGACCTGGACCTGGCTATCAGGGGGACCTGGCTATTCAGAAGGTTCAGGGGATTCAGAAGGTTTTATGACCTGGATCCTGGCTATCATTCAGGGGAATTCAGAAGGTTGTGGTTTATGACCTGGACCTGGCTATCAGGGGGATTCAGAAGGTTGTGGTTTATGAAGGTTGTCAGAAGGTTGTTATGACCTGGCTATCAGGGGATTCAGAAGGTTGTGTTTATGACCTGGACCTGGCTATCAGGGGATTCAGAAGGTTGTGGTTTATGACCTGGACCTGGCTATCAGGGGAATTCAGAAGGTTGTGGTTTATGACCTGGACCTGGCTATTCAGGGGGATTCAGAAGGTTGTGGTTTATGACCTGGACCTGGCTATCAGGGGGATTCAGAAGGTTGTGGTTTATGACCTGGACCTGGCTATCAGGGGGATTCAGAAGGTTGTGGTTTATGACCTGGACCTGGCTATCAGGGGATTCAGAAGGTTGTGGTTTATGACCTGGACCTGGCTATCATCAGGGGGATTCAGAAGGTTGTGGTTTATGACCTGGACCTGGCAGAAGGTTGTGGTTTATGACCTGGGGCTATCAGGGGATTCAGAAAGGTCAGGGGGATTCAGAAGGTTGTGGTTTATGACCTGGACCTGGCTATCAGGGGGATTCAGAAGGTTGTGGTTTATGACCTGGACCTGGCTATCAGGGGATTCAGAAGGTTGTGGTTTATGACCTGGACCTGGCTATCAGGGGATTCAGAAGGTTGTGGTTTATGACCTGGACCTGGCTATCAGGGGAATTCAGAAGGTTGTGGGACCTGGCTTCAGGGGGATTCAGAAGGTTGTGGTTTATGACCTGGACCTGGCTATCAGGGGGATTCAGAAGGTTGTGGTTTATGACCTGACCTGGCTATCAGGGGGATTCAGAAGGTTGTGGTTTATGAAGGTTGATTGGTTTATGACCTGGACCTGGCTATCAGGGGATTCAGAATTCTGGACCTGGCTAAGGGGGTTGTGGTTTATGACCTGGACCTGGCTATCAGGTTGGGGATTCAGGGGATTCAGAAGGTTGTGGTTTATGACCTGGACCTGGCTATCAGGGGATTCAGAAGGTTGTGGTTTATGACCTGGACCTGGCTATCAGGGGGATTCAGAAGGTTGTGGTTTATGACCTGGACCTGGCTATCAGGGGATTCAGAAGGTTGTGGGTATGACCTGGCTATCAGGGGATTCAGAAGGTTGTGGTTTATGACCTGGACCTGGCTATCAGGGGATTCAGAAGGTTGTGGTTTATGACCTGGACCTGGCTATCACCTGGGGGAATTCAGAAGGTTGTGGTTTATGACCTGGCTATCAGGGGAATTCAGAAGGTTGTGGTTTATGACCTGGACCTGGCTATCAGGGGATTCAGAAGGTTGTGGTTTATGACCTGGCCCTGGCTATCAGGGGGATTCAGAAGGTTGTGGTTTATGACCTGGACCTGGCATTCAGGGGAATTCAGAAGGTTGTGGGTATGACCTATGATCAGGGGGATTCAGAAGGTTGTGTTTATGACCTGGCTATCAGGGGGATTCAGAAGGTTGTGGTTTATGACCTGGACCTGGCTATCAGGGGATTCAGAAGGTTGTGGTTTATGACCTGGACCTGGCTATCAGGGGAATTCAGAAGGTTGTGGTTTATGACCTGGACCTGGCTATCAGGGGAATTCAGAAGGTTGTGGTTTATGACCTGGACCTGGCATTCAGAAGGTTGTGGGGAATTCAGAAGGTTGTGGTGTATGACCTGGACCTGGCTATCAGGGGGATTCAGAAGGTTGTGGTTTATGACCTGGCTATCAGGGGATTCAGAAGGTTGTGGTTTATGACCTGGACCTGGCTATCAGGGGGATTCAGAAGGTTGTGGTTTATGACCTGGACCTGGCTATCAGGGGATTCAAAAGGTTGTGGTTTATGACCTGGATCTGGCTATCAGGGGATTCAGAAGGTTGTGGTTTATGACCTGGACCTGGCTATCAGGGGAATTCAGAAGGTAGTGGTTTTTGACCTGGACCTGGCTATCAGGGGGATTCAGAAGGTTGTGGTGTATGACCTGGACGTGGCTATCAGGGGGATTCAGAAGGTTGTGGTTTATGACCTGGACCTGGCTATCAGGGGATTCAGAAGGTTGTGGTTTATGACCTGGACCTGGCTATCAGGGGATTCAAAGGTTGTGGTTTATGACCTGGACCTGGCTATCAGGGGAATTCAGAAGGTTGTGGTTTATGACCTGGCTATCAGGGGGATTCAGAAGGTTGTGATTTATGACCTGGACCTGGCTATCAGGGGTATTCAGAAGGTTGTGGTTTATGACCTGGACCTGGCTATCAGGGGGATTCAGAAGGTTGTGGTTTATGACCTGGACCTGGCTATCAGGGGGATTCAGAAGGTTGTGGTGTATGACCTGGACCTGGCTATCAGGGGGATTCAGAAGGTTGTTGGTTATGACCTGGACCTGGCTATCAGGGGGATTCAAAAGGTTGTGGTTTATGACCTGGACCTGGCTATCAGGGGAATTCAGAAGGTTGTGGTTTATGACCTGGCTATCAGGGGGATTCAGAAGGTTGTGGTTTATGACCTGGACCTGGCTATCAGGGGGATTCAGAAGGTTGTGGTTTATGACCTGGACCTGGCTATCAGGGGGATTCAAAAGGTTGTGGTTTATGACCTGGACCTGGCTATCAGGGGAATTCAGAAGGTTGTGGTTTATGACCTGGCTATCAGGGGAATTCAGAAGGTTGTGGTTTATGACCTGGACCTGGCTATCAGGGGGATTCAGAAGGTTGTGGTTAATGACCTGGCCCTGGCTATCAGGGGGATTCAGAAGGTTGTGGTTTATGACCTGGACCTGGCATTCAGGGGAATTCAGAAGGTTGTGGTGTATGACCTGGACCTGGCTATCAGGGGGATTCAGAAGGTTGTGGTTTATGACCTGGCTATCAGGGGATTCAGAAGGTTGTGGTTTATGACCTGGACCTGGCTATCAGGGGATTCAGAAGGTTGTGGTTTATGACCTGGACCTGGCTATCAGGGGAATTCAGAAGGTTGTGGTTTATGACCTGGCTATCAGGGGAATTCAGAAGGTTGTGGTTTATGACCTGGACCTGGCTATCAGGGGGATTCAGAAGGTTGTGGTTTATGACCTGGCTATCAGGGGGATTCAGAAGGTTGTGGTTTATGACCTGGACCTGGCTATCAGGGGGATTCAGAAGGTTGTGGTTTATGACCTGGACCTGGCTATCAGGGGAATTCAGAAGGTTGTGGTTTATGACCTGGCTATCAGGGGAATTCAGAAGGTTGTGGTTTATGACCTGGACCTGGCTATCAGGGGGATTCAGAAGGTTGTGGTTATGACCTGGACCTGGCTATCAGGGGATTCAGAAGGTTGTGGTTTATGACCTGGCTATCAGGGGGATTCAGAAGGTTGTGGTTTATTTACATTTACATTTAAGTCATTTAGCAGACGCTCTTATCCAGAGGATTTACAAAGTTTATGACCTGGACCTGGCTATCAGGGGGATTCAGAAGGTTGTGGTTTATGACCTGGACCTGGCTATCTGGGGTATTCAGAAGGTTGTGGTTTATGACCTGGACCTGGCTATCAGGGGGATTCAGAAGGTTGTGGTTTATGACCTGGACCTGGCTATCAGGGGGATTCAAAAGGTTGTGGTTTATGACCTGGACCTGGCTATCAGGGGAATTCAGAAGGTTGTGGTTTATGACCTGGACCTGGCTATCAGGGGGATTCAAAAGGTTGTGGTTTATGACCTGGATCTGGCTATCAGGGGGATTCAGAAGGTTGTGGTTTATGACCTGGACCTGGCTATCAGGGGAATTCAGAAGGTAGTGGTTTATGACCTGGACCTGGCTATCAGGGGGATTCAGAAGGTTGTGGTTATGACCTGGACCTGGCTATCAGGGGATTCAGAAGGTTGTGGTTTATGACCTGGACCTGGCTATCAGGGGGATTCAGAAGGTTGTGGTTTATGACCTGGACCTGGCTATCAGGGGGATTCAAAAGGTTGTGGTTTATGACCTGGACCTGGCTATCAGGGGAATTCAGAAGGTTGTGGTTTATGACCTGGCTATCAGGGGGATTCAGAAGGTTGTGATTTATGACCTGGACCTGGCTATCAGGGGTATTCAGAAGGTTGTGGTTTATGACCTGGACCTGGCTATCAGGGGGATTCAGAAGGTTGTGGTTTATGACCTGGACCTGGCTATCAGGGGGATTCAGAAGGTTGTGGTGTATGACCTGGACCTGGCTATCAGGGGGATTCAGAAGGTTGTGGTTTATGACCTGGACCTGGCTATCAGGGGGATTCAAAAGGTTGTGGTTTATGACCTGGACCTGGCTATCAGGGGAATTCAGAAGGTTGTGGTTTATGACCTGGCTATCAGGGGAATTCAGAAGGTTGTGGTTTATGACCTGGACCTGGCTATCAGGGGGATTCAGAAGGTTGTGGTTAATGACCTGGCCCTGGCTATCAGGGGGATTCAGAAGGTTGTGGTTTATGACCTGGACCTGGCATTCAGGGGAATTCAGAAGGTTGTGGTGTATGACCTGGACCTGGCTATCAGGGGGATTCAGAAGGTTGTGGTTTATGACCTGGCTATCAGGGGGATTCAGAAGGTTGTGGTTTATGACCTGGACCTGGCTATCAGGGGGATTCAGAAGGTTGTGGTTTATGACCTGGACCTGGCTATCAGGGGAATTCAGAAGGTTGTGGTTTATGACCTGGCTATCAGGGGAATTCAGAAGGTTGTGGTTTATGACCTGGACCTGGCATTCAGGGGAATTCAGAAGGTTGTGGTGTATGACCTGGACCTGGCTATCAGGGGGATTCAGAAGGTTGTGGTTTATGACCTGGCTATCAGGGGGATTCAGAAGGTTGTGGTTTATGACCTGGACCTGGCTATCAGGGGGATTCAGAAGGTTGTGGTTTATGACCTGGACCTGGCTATCAGGGGGATTCAAAAGGTTGTGGTTTATGACCTGGATCTGGCTATCAGGGGGATTCAGAAGGTTGTGGTTTATGACCTGGACCTGGCTATCAGGGGAATTCAGAAGGTAGTGGTTTTTGACCTGGACCTGGCTATCAGGGGGATTCAGAAGGTTGTGGTGTATGACCTGGACGTGGCTATCAGGGGGATTCAGAAGGTTGTGGTTTATGACCTGGACCTGGCTATCAGGGGATTCAAAGGTTGTGGTTTATGACCTGGACCTGGCTATCAGGGGAATTCAGAAGGTTGTGGTTTATGACCTGGCTATCAGGGGGATTCAGAAGGTTGTGATTTATGACCTGGACCTGGCTATCAGGGGTATTCAGAAGGTTGTGGTTTATGACCTGGACCTGGCTATCAGGGGATTCAGAAGGTTGTGGTTTATGACCTGGACCTGGCTATCAGGGGATTCAGAAGGTTGTGGTTTATGACCTGGACCTGGCTATCAGGGGATTCAGAAGGTTGTGGTTATGACCTGGACCTGGCTATCAGGGGATTCAAAAGGTTGTGGTTTATGACCTGGACCTGGCTATCAGGGGAATTCAGAAGGTTGTGGTTTATGACCTGGCTATCAGGGGATTCAGAAGGTTGTGGTTTATGACCTGGACCTGGCTATCAGGGGATTCAGAAGGTTGTGGTTTATGACCTGGACCTGGCTATCAGGGGATTCAGAAGGTTGTGGTTTATGACCTGGACCTGGCTATCAGGGGGGGAATTCAGAAGGTTGTGGTTTATGACCTGGACCTGGCTATCAGGGGGATTCAAAAGGTTGTGGTTTATGACCTGGACCTGGCTATCAGGGGAATTCAGAAGGTTGTGGTTTATGACCTGGCTATCAGGGGGGATTCAGAAGGTTGTGGTTTTGACCTGACCTGGCTATCAGGGGATTCAGAAGGTTGTGGTTTATGACCTGGACCTGGCTATCAGGGGATTCAGAAGGTTGTGGTTTATGACCTGGACCTGGCTATCAGGGGGATTCAGAAGGTTGTGGTTTATGACCTGGACCTGGCTATCAGGGGGATTCAGAAGGTTGTGGTTTATGACCTGGACCTGGCATTCAGGGGAATTCAGAAGGTTGTGGTGTATGACCTGGACCTGGCTATCAGGGGGATTCAGAAGGTTGTGGTTTATGACCTGGCTATCAGGGGGATTCAGAAGGTTGTGGTTTATGACCTGGACCTGGCTATCAGGGGGATTCAGAAGGTTGTGGTTTATGACCTGGACCTGGCTATCAGGGGAATTCAGAAGGTTGTGGTTTATGACCTGGCTATCAGGGGAATTCAGAAGGTTGTGGTTTATGACCTGGACCTGGCTATCAGGGGGATTCAGAAGGTTGTGGTTTATGACCTGGCTATCAGGGGGATTCAGAAGGTTGTGGTTTATGACCTGGACCTGGCTATCAGGGGATTCAGAAGGTTGTGGTTTATGACCTGGACCTGGCTATCAGGGAATTCAGAAGGTTGTGGTTTATGACCTGGCTATCAGGGGAATTCAGAAGGTTGTGGTTTATGACCTGGACCTGGCTATCAGGGGGATTCAGAAGGTTGTGGTTAATGACCTGGACCTGGCTATCAGGGGGATTCAAAAGGTTGTGGTTTATGACCTGGCTATCAGGGGGATTCAGAAGGTTGTGGTTTATTTACATTTACATTTAAGTCATTTAGCAGACGCTCTTATCCAGAGCGACTTACAAAGTTTATGACCTGGACCTGGCTATCAGGGGGATTCAGAAGGTTGTGGTTTATGACCTGGACCTGGCTATCTGGGGTATTCAGAAGGTTGTGGTTTATGACCTGGACCTGGCTATCAGGGGGATTCAGAAGGTTGTGGTTTATGACCTGGACCTGGCTATCAGGGGGATTCAAAAGGTTGAGGTTTATGACCTTGACCTGGCTATCAGGGGAATTCAGAAGGTTGTGGTTTATGACCTGGACCTGGCTATCAGGGGGATTCAAAAGGTTGTGGTTTATGACCTGGATCTGGCTATCAGGGGGATTCAGAAGGTTGTGGTTTATGACCTGGACCTGGCTATCAGGGGAATTCAGAAGGTAGTGGTTTTTGACCTGGACCTGGCTATCATGGGGATTCAGAAGGTTGTGGTGTATGACCTGGACGTGGCTATCAGGGGGATTCAGAAGGTTGTGGTTTATGACCTGGACCTGGCTATCAGGGGGATTCAGAAGGTTGTGGTTTATGACCTGGACCTGGCTATCAGGGGGATTCAAAAGGTTGTGGTTTATGACCTGGACCTGGCTATCAGGGGAATTCAGAAGGTTGTGGTTTATGACCTGGCTATCAGGGGGATTCAGAAGGTTGTGATTTATGACCTGGACCTGGCTATCAGGGGTATTCAGAAGGTTGTGGTTTATGACCTGGACCTGGCTATCAGGGGGATTCAGAAGGTTGTGGTTTATGACCTGGACCTGGCTATCAGGGGGATTCAGAAGGTTGTGGTGTATGACCTGGACCTGGCTATCAGGGGGATTCAGAAGGTTGTTGGTTATGACCTGGACCTGGCTATCAGGGGGATTCAAAAGGTTGTGGTTTATGACCTGGACCTGGCTATCAGGGGAATTCAGAAGGTTGTGGTTTATGACCTGGCTATCAGGGGATTCAGAAGGTTGTGGTTTATGACCTGGACCTGGCTATCAGGGGGATTCAGAAGGTTGTGGTTTATGACCTGGACCTGGCTATCAGGGGGATTCAAAAGGTTGTGGTTTATGACCTGGACCTGGCTATCAGGGGAATTCAGAAGGTTGTGGTTTATGACCTGGCTATCAGGGGAATTCAGAAGGTTGTGGTTTATGACCTGGACCTGGCTATCAGGGGGATTCAGAAGGTTGTGGTTAATGACCTGGACCTGGCTATCAGGGGGATTCAGAAGGTTGTGGTTTATGACCTGGACCTGGCTATCAGGGGGATTCAGAAGGTTGTGGTTAATGACCTGGCCCTGGCTATCAGGGGGATTCAGAAGGTTGTGGTTTATGACCTGGACCTGGCATTCAGGGGAATTAAGAAGGTTGTGGTGTATGATCTGGACCTGGCTATCAGGGGGATTCAGAAGGTTGTGGTTTATGACCTGGCTATCAGGGGGATTCAGAAGGTTGTGGTTTATGACCTGGACCTGGCTATCAGGGGGATTCAGAAGGTTGTGGTGTATGACCTGGACCTGGCTATCAGGGGGATTCAGAAGGTTGTTGGTTATGACCTGGACCTGGCTATCAGGGGGATTCAAAAGGTTGTGGTTTATGACCTGGACCTGGCTATCAGGGGAATTCAGAAGGTTGTGGTTTATGACCTGGCTATCAGGGGGATTCAGAAGGTTGTGGTTTATGACCTGGACCTGGCTATCAGGGGGATTCAGAAGGTTGTGGTTTATGACCTGGACCTGGCTATCAGGGGGATTCAAAAGGTTGTGGTTTATGACCTGGACCTGGCTATCAGGGGAATTCAGAAGGTTGTGGTTTATGACCTGGCTATCAGGGGAATTCAGAAGGTTGTGGTTTATGACCTGGACCTGGCTATCAGGGGGATTCAGAAGGTTGTGGTTAATGACCTGGACCTGGCTATCAGGGGGATTCAGAAGGTTGTGGTTTATGACCTGGACCTGGCTATCAGGGGGATTCAGAAGGTTGTGGTTAATGACCTGGCCCTGGCTATCAGGGGGATTCAGAAGGTTGTGGTTTATGACCTGGACCTGGCATTCAGGGGAATTAAGAAGGTTGTGGTGTATGATCTGGACCTGGCTATCAGGGGGATTCAGAAGGTTGTGGTTTATGACCTGGCTATCAGGGGGATTCAGAAGGTTGTGGTTTATGACCTGGACCTGGCTATCAGGGGGATTCAGAAGGTTGTGGTGTATGACCTGGACCTGGCTATCAGGGGGATTCAGAAGGTTGTTGGTTATGACCTGGACCTGGCTATCAGGGGGATTCAAAAGGTTGTGGTTTATGACCTGGACCTGGCTATCAGGGGAATTCAGAAGGTTGTGGTTTATGACCTGGACCTGGCTATCAGGGGGATTCAGAAGGTTGTGGTTTATGACCTGGACCTGGCTATCAGGGGGATTCAAAAGGTTGTGGTTTATGACCTGGACCTGGCTATCAGGGGAATTCAGAAGGTTGTGGTTTATGACCTGGCTATCAGGGGAATTCAGAAGGTTGTGGTTTATGACCTGGACCTGGCTATCAGGGGGATTCAGAAGGTTGTGGTTAATGACCTGGACCTGGCTATCAGGGGGATTCAAAAGGTTGTGGTTTATGACCTGGCTATCAGGGGGATTCAGAAGGTTGTGGTTTATTTACATTTACATTTAAGTCATTTAGCAGACGCTCTTATCCAGAGCGACTTACAAAGTTTATGACCTGGACCTGGCTATCAGGGGGATTCAGAAGGTTGTGGTTTATGACCTGGACCTGGCTATCTGGGGTATTCAGAAGGTTGTGGTTTATGACCTGGACCTGGCTATCAGGGGGATTCAGAAGGTTGTGGTTTATGACCTGGACCTGGCTATCAGGGGGATTCAAAAGGTTGAGGTTTATGACCTTGACCTGGCTATCAGGGGAATTCAGAAGGTTGTGGTTTATGACCTGGACCTGGCTATCAGGGGGATTCAAAAGGTTGTGGTTTATGACCTGGATCTGGCTATCAGGGGGATTCAGAAGGTTGTGGTTTATGACCTGGACCTGGCTATCAGGGGAATTCAGAAGGTAGTGGTTTTTGACCTGGACCTGGCTATCAGGGGGATTCAGAAGGTTGTGGTGTATGACCTGGACGTGGCTATCAGGGGGATTCAGAAGGTTGTGGTTTATGACCTGGACCTGGCTATCAGGGGGATTCAGAAGGTTGTGGTTTATGACCTGGACCTGGCTATCAGGGGGATTCAAAAGGTTGTGGTTTATGACCTGGACCTGGCTATCAGGGGAATTCAGAAGGTTGTGGTTTATGACCTGGCTATCAGGGGGATTCAGAAGGTTGTGATTTATGACCTGGACCTGGCTATCAGGGGTATTCAGAAGGTTGTGGTTTATGACCTGGACCTGGCTATCAGGGGGATTCAGAAGGTTGTGGTTTATGACCTGGACCTGGCTATCAGGGGGATTCAGAAGGTTGTGGTTTATGACCTGGACCTGGCTATCAGGGGGATTCAGAAGGTTGTTGGTTATGACCTGGACCTGGCTATCAGGGGGATTCAAAAGGTTGTGGTTTATGACCTGGACCTGGCTATCAGGGGAATTCAGAAGGTTGTGGTTTATGACCTGGCTATCAGGGGGATTCAGAAGGTTGTGGTTTATGACCTGGACCTGGCTATCAGGGGGATTCAGAAGGTTGTGGTTTATGACCTGGACCTGGCTATCAGGGGGATTCAAAAGGTTGTGGTTTATGACCTGGACCTGGCTATCAGGGGAATTCAGAAGGTTGTGGTTTATGACCTGGCTATCAGGGGAATTCAGAAGGTTGTGGTTTATGACCTGGACCTGGCTATCAGGGGGATTCAGAAGGTTGTGGTTATGACCTGGACCTGGCTATCAGGGGGATTCAGAAGGTTGTGGTTTATGACCTGGACCTGGCTATCAGGGGGATTCAGAAGGTTGTGGTTTATGACCTGGACCTGGCTATCAGGGGGATTCAGAAGGTTGTGGTTTATGACCTGGACCTGGCTATCAGGGGAATTCAGAAGGTTGTGGTTTATGACCTGGCTATCAGGGGGATTCAGAAGGTTGTGATTTATGACCTGGACCTGGCTATCAGGGGTATTCAGAAGGTTGTGGTTTATGACCTGGACCTGGCTATCAGTGGGATTCAGAAGGTTGTGGTTTATGACCTGGACCTGGCTATCAGGGGGATTCAGAAGGTTGTGGTGTATGACCTGGACCTGGCTATCAGGGGGATTCAGAAGGTTGTTGGTTATGACCTGGACCTGGCTATCAGGGGGATTCAAAAGGTTGTGGTTTATGACCTGGACCTGGCTATCAGGGGAATTCAGAAGGTTGTGGTTTATGACCTGGCTATCAGGGGGATTCAGAAGGTTGTGGTTTATGACCTGGACCTGGCTATCAGGGGGATTCAGAAGGTTGTGGTTTATGACCTGGACCTGGCTATCAGGGGGATTCAAAAGGTTGTGGTTTATGACCTGGACCTGGCTATCAGGGGAATTCAGAAGGTTGTGGTTTATGACCTGGCTATCAGGGGAATTCAGAAGGTTGTGGTTTATGACCTGGACCTGGCTATCAGGGGGATTCAGAAGGTTGTGGTTAATGACCTGGACCTGGCTATCAGGGGGATTCAGAAGGTTGTGGTTAATGACCTGGCCCTGGCTATCAGGGGATTCAGAAGGTTGTGGTTTATGACCTGGACCTGGCATTCAGGGGAATTAAGAAGGTTGTGGTTTATGATCTGGACCTGGCTATCAGGGGATTCAGAAGGTTGTGGTTTATGACCTGGCTATCAGGGGGATTCAGAAGGTTGTGGTTTATGACCTGGACCTGGCTATCAGGGGATTCAGAAGGTTGTGGTTTATGACCTGGACCTGGCTATCAGGGGGATTCAGAAGGTTGTGTTTTATGACCTGGACCTGGCTATCAGGGGATTCAAAGGTTGTGGTTTATGACCTGGACCTGGCTATCAGGGGATTCAGAAGGTTTGTGGTTGACCTGACCTGGCTATCAGGGGATTCAGAAGGTTGTGGTTTATGACCTGGACCTGGCTATCAGGGATTCAGAAGGTTGTGGTTTATGACCTGGACCTGGCTATCAGGGGGATTCAGAAGGTTGTGGTTTATGACCTGGCTATCAGGGGAATTCAGAAGGTTGTGGTTTATGACCTGGACCTGGCTATCAGGGGATTCAGAAGGTTGTGGTTAATGACCTGGACCTGGCTATCAGGGGATTCAGAAGGTTGTGGTTTATGACCTGGACCTGGCTATCAGGGGAATTCAGAAGGTTGTGGTTTATGACCTGGACCTGGCTATCAGGGGGATTCAAAAGGTTGTGGTTTATGACCTGGACCTGGCTATCAGGGGAATTCAGAAGGTTGTGGTTCATGACCTGGACCTGGCTATCAGGGGGATTCAGAAGATTGTGGTTTATGACCTGGACCTGGCTATCAGGGGGATTCAGAAGGTTGTGTTTTATGGCCTGGACCTGGCTATCAGGGGGATTCAGAAGATTGTGGTTTATGGCCTGGACCTGGCTATCAGGGAATTCAGAAGGTTGTGGTTTATCATAACGTCGAGAGTGTTTGTGGACACAATGTACCTACCATCTTGTTAACAGTGAGTATGGCTGGAGCTTTGTGAATGTGAAGTGGAGATTGCCTTCAGTAACTGTGTCAACAGGTCGTGTGTAGCCTACACATGATAGTCAGCAATGCAGTTAATGGAAGTCATGCATGTAAGTGATGTTTTCTATTGAGGACTATGTTGAGCAGGCCTATAGGCTAAATATGTAAAGGCTGCTAGCGTTGTGATGACTGGTCTAATGTAGGTTGTGAAGCCAAGGAGTCGTTATGTTCGGTTCATGCATGCAGCTATCGTGCATATTTAGTATTTTTGCATTAGTGCTGCATAAAATTTTTCAAGTTATTGGTCTACAGGACCCGTCAATATTTCTCTCCCGAAACGGGAAGGAGCTTGGTCAGGAAGTCCCAGGATACCGGTCATCAGTGTTAAACCCTACATGTCCCTTTATACTAAGAAATAACCCTCCTGTCTGTCCTCTCTACCCTCTACCTCTCCCTTTCCCCCCTCCCACTATACCTCCTCTGCTCTCACCCTCCCTCGCCCTGACCCCTCTCCCCCTCTACCTCCCCTGCTCTCACCCTCCCTCGCCCTGACCCCTCTCCCCCTCTACCTCCCCTGCTCTCACCCTCCCGCGCCCTGACCCCTCCCCCCCCCCTCCAGGTGCGTTACACCCAGCTGGTGCGTCAGAAGACGAGGAAGCCAGCGGGTCGATGCATGGGAGGAGTCAGGGGCGGGGGCGTGCCTGAGGGTCGTCTTGGGGCAAGGGGCGGGTTCAGGAGGTCAGGATATGCCTTTGCCCACCAGGAGGGCTTTGGGGAGCTCATCACCTCTGGGAAGAACATGAGACTGTCCTCCCTGGCCCTGGCCAACTTTGCCTCCAGACACAGTTCCAGCTGGATAGACACCCTGCGCAAAAAGAAACACTCAAATACACATCCCCCGCAGAACACCTCAGGAGAGAGCAGCCCGGCACCTAGCTATGTGTCGGGATCGGCTCCCCCCCTGTCTAATTCATCCTCTCTCCTGGGGGGGTCACAGGATACTCCCCTGGAGGAGGCAACACACACGCTGCCTGTCATACTCCCACAGGTGGCTTCTGACCCTCCCACAAACACACCTCCAATGTTAGCTCCAGCCCAGGTCCCCTCTGCTGACGCTCTCACTCCCACCTCTGTGAGGAGTCCTGGGGGAGACTCGGTTGGTGGCTGGAACCTTAGTCTGGGCGCTGTACAGGTGAGATACTGTCATCTTCTTTAATCTGTTTCTCACACACACAACCTCACACACAACAGTAACCGGGTATTCCACCTGTCCTGCAGGATGCTCTATTTGGTTGGAGGGGCGTCGCCTATCGCACCAGCGGAACCAGCAGCCCGGGACCTCCCCCTGTTCCCAAGGAAACCAACCACACCGTATGAGACGGACAGACAGATGGACAGATGATAGAAAGAAGAAGGACAGGCTGTCATATCCCACTGGATTCTCTTGGAATACGTGAAGAAATACTGCATTTGGAAGTTTGGAATACTGAAGGTGGAATGTTTGGAATGGCCCTCACCCTGGGTTAGGAAGAGATCCAAAGTGGCAGCCATTGTAGGCAGAAGGCATGCACACCCATCAACACCCACTGGCACCCATATGACACTGTCGTTGCAATAGTGTTGGTACATATATGTTTCCGTCTGAAAGACTACTGTGATTATTGTTATTTGACCATGCTGGTCATTTATGAACATTTGAACATCTTGGCCATGTTCTGTTAGAATCTCCACCCGGCACAGCCAGAAGAGGACTGGCCACCCCTCATAGCCTGGTTCCTCTCTAGGTTTATTCCTAGGTTTTGGCCTTTCTAGGGAGTTTTTCCTAGCCACTGTGCTTCTACACCTGCATTGCTTGCTGTTTGGAGTTTTAGGCTGGGTTTCTGTAGAGCACTTTGAGATATCAGCTGATGTAAGAAGGGCTATATAAATACATTTTATTTGAAATCAATTTTATTTGAAAGATAGTGTGTGGTAGTTGTAATAGACATGCTCAGACTACCTACAACCCACTTCTCTGTCTTCTTCAACCAATGAGGTGGGCTGAAAGAAGCACTTCTTCATGCAAATGATGTAACCATCTGCTGAAGAGCTTGGTACCACAGGGTTCCGGACAGAAACCCCGCTCCAACAGCACCGCTGTGGTTCAGACATGACTATACTATTTATACAATGGATCATATGTCATAACATCATATCAGATTGGTTCAAAACAAAGTATTGAATTGAGTCTTTATGACAGAAGAGAGATTCATTTGATGGTCAGAAAGCGGGTGAATTGAGTCTTTATGACAGAAGAGAGGTTCATTTGATGGTCAGAAAGCGGGTGAATTGAGTCTTTATGACAGAAGAGAGGTTCATTTGATGGTCAGAAAGGTGGTGAATTGAGTCTTTATGACAGAAGAGATGTTCATTTGATCATCAGAAAGGTGGTGAATTGAGTCTTTATGACAGAAGAGAGGTTCATTTGATGGTCAGAAAGCGGGTGAATTGAGTCTTTATGACAGAAGAGAGGTTCATTTGATGGTCAGAAAGGTGGTGAATTGAGTCTTTATGACAGAAGAGATGTTCATTTGATCATCAGAAAGGTGGTGAATTGAGTCTTTATGACAGAAGAGAGGTTCATTTGATGATCAGAAAGCGGGTGAATTGAGTCTTTATGACAGAAGAGAGGTTCATTTGATGGTCAGAAAGGTGGTGAATTGAGTCTTTATGACAGAAGAGAGGTTCATTTGATGGTCAGAAAGCGGGTGAATTGAGTCTTTATGACAGAAGAGAGGTTCATTTGATGGTCAGAAAGGTGGTGAATTGAGTCTTTATGACAGAAGAGAGGTTCATTTGATGGTCAGAAAGGTGGTGAATTGAGATGAAATAGCAGAATGAGTGTTTTTATGATCAGCTGCTGTTAGACATAGTACTCCAATACACCTGTCTGTATCCAGCTGTTAACCAATCATAAACATGTCTTTAATAGGCCAAGTAATGCTATCTACCTTCTCTAATAATGTATGACAGCGTGTAAACCAATGCAGTAGTGTAGAGCTGTCCCTCTAACCTGTACAGTCTGTATGAGGAATGTCTCTAGAACCTTATCAGTGGTCCTGGTCTTTGTATTCATGATTACATATTGCTGTGTCACCATGCCCAAAGGCTTAGTCAAACCAGACAGGCTGCACCATCCTACACTCTTATGGGTACATACTACTGTACATTCTCTATATGTCTGCCTGACTGAAATCTTCACATACATAGTCCGTCTGTTGTTTTAGCCAATAACTTGGCAGGACACTGAGGGGTTCAGTCAGCCAACCAATGACTGAAGAATGCAGGATGCTGTCCTTGCTGGAATGTTGTAGTATATGTCATCATAAGTTCGTGGGCAGAGTTTCTGTGTTCACTATAGTTCTCAGTGAGAACGGCATTTTAACCTTACAGGACACAGCAAGACTCCTCTTCGTCATGTTCTTCTTCATCCTCCTCCACTGCACCATATTGGTGACCTGCTGCTGGGCCCACAGACAGAACTACAGTTATATCTCTGACTCTGAGCCCCACCCGTACTGGGCTTAAGAGAGAGGAGATGGACTTCTAACAACAACCTGGACCTCCATGTTGCTTTGGGGCGGACTGACTCTGAGGCGTTGTGAGAGACAATGGACAATAAGCCCTCTATGGCGTCCATGTTGCTTTGGGGCGGACGGAGGCTTGGGAGGGGGGGGATCAGGGTTATTATTATTAAGCCTTAATAAATCCACAGTAATGATGATCAACCCAGTTCATCCCTCTACTAGGCATGTCATCATGTAACGTATTCCTTCTATACAGCAGGGGAAACAAACCCAGTCCTCCAGGGCCACTGGAATGATGCTTTCACTGTTGTACTCTACAGTATACAGCTTCTGGTTAGAAAGATATAGGGTGAAACTAGGTGAGACAGCTGTTGTACTCTACAGAGTACAGCCTCTGGTTAGAATGATATAGGGTGAAACTAGGTGAGACAGCGGTTGTACTCTACAGCATACAGCTTCTGGTTAGAAAGATATAGGGTGAAACTAGGTGAGACAGTTGTTGTACTCTACAGCATACAGCTTCTGGTTAGAAAGATATAGGGTGAAACTAGGTGAGACAGTTGTTGTACTCTACAGCATACAGCCTCTGGTTAGAATGATATAGGGTGAAACCAGCCCAACCAGTCTCTGCTGGACCTGTCTCTCCCTGCTGTAGAGGGCTCAAACCACCTGTAAGTCAGTGAAACTCAATATCACACTCAATTTGTGCAAATATGTACAAAAAGTATTTCAGAAGATTTTGTGTATTTTTATGTGGCTTAATTTGTGTGAAAATACAAAAAAAATGCTCTTAGGTTTGCCCCCTAATGTATTACTGTTTTGAGTTTTGGCACCTCTTACAGAGTTTTGCTTTAAAATATTGTGGCGTTCTGCCAGTGGCACATAATTATAAACAGTAGGGGCGCCCTATTTCAGTCCACTTCAAGCACTGGTGTCATAGATAGATACAGCAGGTTGATGTTGGGTTTCAGTGAGAACGTTCAAGTTAAGAAAGTTACTCAAGTCTTTGTCGATCCAAAGAGGAAGTGTCAACTGAAATATAATTATTTACAGTTGACATCAAAGTATGATTTCATTTGTAGTGTGACTGTACAGGGAATAATGTTTATAATGAGGGAAACAATCAATCTAACCTATTTATAGCACTTTTTACAGACGTTTGTCTCAATGTTCTTAACCGCAACCCGGGCCTTAACTCCATAACCAAAAGAGCAAAACAATGTGAACGTGGCCTTCGGAGAAGTAGGTTATTATTACTGACCACGTCATTAGGACATGTCAAGATTACAACAAAATGTTTGCTCAATCTCCTGAAAAAGCAGTGTACTACGTAAACCTAGTGTTTGTTTTGTCACATACTCTCCCCAGCGCGCTGGCTCCGCAAAAGTGCTTCTGGCCTTTCGCCCTTCAAACATGAACAGTTTTATCTGGAAAGGAGTTTGACACATGGACACGACACTATCTGTACTTTCGCAATGTCCGATTTCTGAGAGTTCATGTTGTCTGACCAGAAGAAACTGAGATTTGGGGATATATTCTCTCTGTAACGCTGAATCGTTACATATTGCGGGATAAACGTGTAATTGTAATTTCCGATTGAGCCGACATGCAGCGTTTACCGTGAATACTGTCTCCGCTAAAGCGGGAACATTACCTTGACTTTTCAATCACGCTGTAAAGCTGAACTTCCGTGATACGGATTGAATAGAGCCCGTCGGGACTGTGTGTGTGTGTGTGTGTGTGTGTGTGTGTGTGTGTGTGTGTGTGTGTGTGTGTGTGTGTGTGTGTGTGTGTGTGTGTGTGTGTGTGTGTGTGTGTGTGTGTGTGTGTGTGTGTGTGTGTGTGCGTGCGCGTGTGCGTGCGTGCGTGCGCGTGTGTGTGAGAGAGGGGGGGGGGTCCATTTAGTTGATGCCTGGGGTGTAAGGACAAATTCATGTAGTTCCCTCCCCGTTTCGTCGTTTGAAACGTTTCTGCAACAGATCTGGTGATGTCTTCGCTTCAGCTATTTTATTAAAACACAGAAGGTGGTCTGATCTATTTGAGTTATGTAAATCAACAGCTGCTCATAACGGCAGTCCAGACTCAGGCCAGTGGAGAGGTAGTCTGGAGAGCTTGGACGGGAACAGGGACAACTTGTATAACGTTGCGTTTCAAATGAGTGTTAATTGATGTCTGAAAGGGAGCAGCTTTATAATCTAGTCTACTGATACGGTGTGATTGGATTTACCGAAACAGAGAGATGTCTCGTATTAAAGAAGCGTAAAGATGCCATCGTGGATCAGGCTGGCGGTTCTCCTGTCTGCGCTGACAGTCCACTGCTTTCTGGACGGGACCTGTCCACGGAGAGGTAGGTTTCTTTTATTACTGGATTATATCAATCAAATATTTAATAGATCTTGTTTCATGCCTAAAGGCTCATTCTTTTATGTTCTGTTATGTTTAGGGCGTCCACCCACTCTGCCCGGAGCGGGGGAACGCGCTATGGTGATGAAATGTCCTTATGTTATAAAATACATTTTAAGAAGGGGCACGTTCATGGAAAAGTCCCCATGAAGTTATCAAATGAGATATTTTGAGCATATCAAATGAAATTTGAAGGGGTGTCCACATACGTTTGTATCATTAGCATTATATCCAAAAAGTTGGATTTCGTAACCTAAATATAGAACTTTGTAGACAGAGCGGTGTTGCCTTCTCATGGACTGTTGAAGATTTTACATGTTGTGGTGGTCATCTGCAAAGTTGTTTCTGCTAGTCGCAAAAAGCTCAATTAACATGACATGAGCTGAATTGCATGTAAAAGGCTTTGAAAATCAAAAGCTTTTGGTAAGCTCAGTGCTCTGTTGACATTTTACAGAGATAGGGTACTAGGGGGTAACTAGGCCCCCCTAAGAACAATGTCTAATTGCTGACACAAAAAAAGCTATGTTCTGGGGGGGAAAATTTTTATGTATGGCCTAGCCAGTCTCCAGATCTCAACCCCTTAGAAAATCTTTGGAGGGAGTTGAAAGTCCGTGTTGCCCAGCCACAGCCCCAAAACATCACTGCTCTAGAGGAGATCTGCATGGAGGAATGGGCCAAAATACCAGCAACAGTGTGTGAAAACCTTGTGAAGATTTACAGAAAACGTTTGACCTCTGTCATTATAACAAAGTATTGAGATAAACTTTTATTATTGACCAAATACTTATTTTCCACCATAATTTGCAAATAAATTCATAAAAAATCCTACAATGTGATTTTCTGGATTTATTTTCTCATTTTGTCTGTCATAGTTGAAGTGTACCTATGATGAAGATTGCAGGCCTCTCTCATCTTTTTAAGTGGGAGAACTTGCACAATTGGTGGCTGACAAAATACTTTTTTGGACATGATTTGGAAAGGCACACTCCTGTCTATATAAGGTCCCACAGTTGACAGTGCAGAGCAAAAACCAAGCCATAAGGTCGGAGGAATTGTCCGTAGAGCTCCGAGACAAGACTGTGTCGAGGAAAAGATCTGGGAAAGGGTACAAAATAAATTCTGACGCATTAATGGTCCCCAAGAACACAGTGGCCTTCATCATTCTTAAATGGAAGAAGTTTGGAACCACCAAGACTCTTCCTAGAGCTGGTTGCCTGGCCAAGCTGGACAATCAGGGGAGAAGTGCCTTCGTGAGGGAGGTGACCAAGAACCCGATGGTCACTCTGACAAACCTCCAGAGTTCCTCTGTGGAGATGGGAGAACCTTCCAGAAGGACAACCATCTCTGCAGCACTCCAGCAATCAGGTCTTTATGGTTGAGTGGTCCAAATGGAATCCACTCCTCAGTAAAAAGGCACATGATAGCCCGCTTGGGGTTTGTCAAAAGGCACCTAAAGGACTCTGACCATGAGAAACAAGATTCTCTGGTCTGATGAAACCAAGATTGAACGCTTTGGCCTGAATGCCAAGCGTCACGTCTGGAGGAAACCTGGCAACATCCCAACAGTAAAGCATGGTGGTGGCAGCATCATGCTGTGGTGATGTTGTTCAGTGGCAGGGACTGAAAGATTAGTCAAGATTGAGGGAATGATGAACGGAGCAGAGTACAGAGAGATCCTTGATGAAAACCTCCTCCAGAGCGCTCAGGATCTCCGACTGGGTGAAGGTTCATCTTTCAACAGGACAACGACCCTAAGCACACAGCCAAGAGAACACAGGAGGGCCTTCGGGATGAGTCTCTGAATGTCTTTGAAAGGCCCATCCAGAACCTGGACCCGATCGATCCAACATCTCTGGACAGACCTGAAAATAGCTCTGCAGCAACACTCCCCAACCAACCTGACAGAGCTTGAGAGGATCTGCAGAGAAGAATGGGAGAAACTCCCCAAATACATGTGTGCCTAGTTGAAGCATCATACCCAAGACTACTCTGTAATCACAGCCAAAGGTGCTTCAACAAAGTACTGAGTAAATGGTCTGAATACTTACAGTTGAAGTCAGAAGTTTACATACACTTAGGTTGGAATTATTAAAACTCGTTTTTCAACCACTCCACACATTTCTTGTTAACAAAATATAGTTTTGGTAAGTCAGTTTCGGACATCTACTTTGTGCATGATACAAGTAATTTTTCCAACAATTGTTTACAGACAGATTATTTAACTTATAATTCACTGTATCACAATTCCAGTGGGTCAGAAGTTTACATACACTAAGTTGATTGTGCCTTTAAACAGATTGGAAAATTCCAGAAAATTATGTCATGGCTTTAGAAGCTTCTGATAAGCTAATTGACATAATTTGAGTCAATTGGAGGTGTACCCGTGGATGTATTTCAAGGCCTACCTTCAAACTCAGTGCCTCTTTGCTTGACATCATGGGAAAATCAAATGAAATCAGCCAAGACCTCAGAAAAAACATTGTAGACCTTCACAAATCTTGTTCATCCTTGGGAGCAATTTCCAAACGCCTGAAGGTACCACGTTCATCCGTACAAACAATCGTACGCAAGTATAAACACCATGGGACCACGCAGCCGTCATACCGCCCAGGAAGGAGACACGTTCTGTATCCTGGAGATTAACTTACTTTAGTGTGAAAAGTGCAAATCAATCCCAGAACAACAGCAAAGGACCTGGTGAAGATGCTGGCGGAAACAGGTACAAAGTATCTATATCCACAGTAAAACGAGTCCTATATCGACATAACCTGAAAGGCCGTTCAGCAAGGAAGAAGCCACTGCTCCAAAAGCGCCATAAAAAAAGCCAGATTACGGTTTGCAACTGCACATGGGGACAAAGATCTTCCTTTTTGGATAAATGTTCTCTGGTCTGATGAAACAAAAATAGAACTGTTTGGCCATAATTGTCATGTTTTGTCATTAATTATCATGTCTTGTCCCTGTGCTTCCCCTTCTATTCGTTTCCCTCTGCTGGTCTTATTAGGTTCTTTCCCTCTTTCTATCCCTCTCTCTCCCCCTCCCTCTCTCACTCTCTCGCTCTCTCTTCTCTCTATCGTTCCGTTCCTGCTCCCAGCTGTTCCTATTCCCCTAATCAATCATTTAGTCTTCCCACACCTGTTCCCGATCCTTTTCCCTGATTAGAGTCCCTATTTCTCTCCTTGTTTTCCGTTCCTGCCCCGTCGGATCCTCATCTATAATTCACCGTGCTGTGTCTATGTTTTGCCCTGTCGTGTCGTGTTTCCCTCAGATGCTGCGTGGTGAGCAGGTGTCTGAGTCTGCTAGGTTCAAGTGCCTTCCCGAGGCAACCTGCAGTTCTCGATCAAGTCTCCAGTCTGTTCTCGTCTTTACGAGTAGTATTATGCTTTTTGTTTTGTAAAGTTTCTTACTGGATTAAAAACTCTGTTTTCGCCAAGTCGCTTTTGGGTCCTCATTCACCTGCATAACAGAAGGATCCGACCAAGGAATGGACCCAGCGACTACAGAGGCTCGTAACACTGCCGTCAAGATCCAAGGAGCCATGCTCGGCAGACACGAGCAGGAATTGTCTGCTGCTCGCCATGCCGTGGAGAACCTGGCCGCTCAGGTTTCCGACCTCTCTGGACAGTTCCAGAGTCTTCGTCTCGTGCCACCTGTTACTTCCTGGCCTGCCGAGCCTCCGGAACCTAGGGTTAATAACCCACCTTGCTACTCCGGGCAGCCCACGGAGTGCCGCTCCTTTCTCACCCAGTGTGATATTGTGTTCTCTCTCCAACCCAACACATACTCTAGTGAGAGAGCTCGGGTTGCTTACGTCATTTCACTCCTTACTGGCCGGGCCCGAGAGTGGGGCACAGCCATCTGGGAGGCAAGGGCTGATTGTTCTAACAATTACCAGAACTTTAAAGAGGAGATGATTCGGGTTTTTGACCGTTCAGTTTTTGGTGGGGAGGCTTCTAGGGCCCTGGCTTCCCTATGCCAAGGTGATCGATCCATAACGGATTACTCTATAGAGTTTCGTACTCTTGCTGCCTCTAGTGACTGGAACGAGCCGGCGCTGCTCGCTCGTTTTCTGGAGGGACTCCACACAGTGGTCAAAGATGAGATTCTCTCTCGGGAGGTTCCTTCCAGTGTGGACTCTGATTGCTCTCGCCATCCGCATAGAACGACGGGTAGATCTTCGTCACCAGGCTCGTGGAAGAAAGCTCGCATCAACGGTGTTTCCCTGCTCCGCATCGCAACCATCTCCCTCCTCTGGCTCTGAGACTGAGCCCATGCAGCTGGGAGGGATTCGCATCTCGACTAAGGAGAGGGAACGGAGGATCACCAACCGCCTGTGCCTCTATTGCGGATTTGATGGACATTTTGTTAATTCATGTCCAGTAAGAGGCCAGAGCCCATCAGTAAGCGGAGGGCTACTGGTGAGCGCTACTACTCAGGTCTCTTCATCTAGATCCTGTACTACTATGTCGGTCCATCTACGCTGGACCGGTTCGGGTGCTACATGCAGTGCCTTGATTGACTCTGGGGCTGAGGGTTGTTTCATGGACGAAGCATGGGTTCGGAAACATAACATTCCTTTCAGACAGTTAGACAAGCCTACGCCCATGTTTGCCTTAGATGGTAGTCATCTTCCCAGTATCAGATTTGAGACACTACCTTTAACTCTCACCGTATCTGGTAACCACAGTGAGACTATTTCTTTTTTGATTTTTCGTTCACCTTTTACACAAATCAAATCAAATCAAATTTATTTATATAGCCCTTCGTACATCAGCTGATATCTCAAAGTGCTGTACAGAAACCCAGCCTAAAACCCCAAACAGCAAACAATGCAGGTGTAAAAGCACGGTGGCTAGGAAAAACTCCCTAGAAAGGCCAAAACCTAGGAAGAAACCTAGAGAGGAACCGGGCTATGTGGGGTGGCCAGTCCTCTTCTGGCTGTGCCGGGTAGAGATTATAACAGAAAATGACCAAGATGTTCAAATGTTCATAAATGACCAGCATGGTCAAATAATAATAAGGCAGAACAGTTGAAACTGGAGCAGCAGCACAGTCAGGTGGACTGGGGACAGCAAGGAGCCATCATGTCAGGTAGTCCTGGGGCACGGTCCTAGGGCTCAGGTCCTCCGAGAGAGAGAAAGAAAGAGAGAATTAGAGAGAGCATATGTGGGGTGGCCAGTCCTCTTCTGGCTGTGCCGGGTGGAGATTATAACAGAACGTGGCCAAGATGTTCAAATGTTCATAAATGACCAGCATGGTTGAATAATAGTAAGGCAGAACAGTTGAAACTGGAGCAGGAGCATGGCCAGGTGGACTGGGGACAGCAAGGAGTCCTCATGTCAGGTAGTCCTGGGACATGGTCCTAGGGCCCAGGCCAGTTGAAACTGGAGCAGCAGCATGGCCAGGTGGACTGGGGACAGCAAGGAGTCATCATGTCAGGTAGTCCTGGGGCATGGTTCTAGGGCTCAGGTCCTCCGAGAGAGAGAAAGAAGGAGAGAAGGAGAGAATTAGAGAACGCACACTTAGATTTACACAGGACACCGAATAGGACAGGAGAAGTACTCCAGATAAACAAACTGACCCCAGCCCCCGACACATAAACTACTGCAGCATAAATACTGGAGGCTGAGACAGGAGGGGTCAGGAGACACTGTGGCCCCATCCGAGGACACCCCGGACAGGGCCAAACAGGAAGGATATAACCCCACCCACTTTGCCAAAGCACAGCCCCCACACCACTAGAGGGAAATCTACAACCACCAACTTACCATCCTGAGACAAGGCCGAGTATAGCCCACAAAGATCTCCGACACGGTACAACCCAAAGGGGGAACCCAGACAGGCCGACCACAACAGTGAATCAACCCACCCAGGTGACGCACCCCCCAGGGACGGCACGAGAGAGCCCCAGCAAGCCAGTGACTCAGCCCCCGTAACAGGGTTAGAGGCAGAGAATCCCAGTGGAAAAAGGGGAACCGGCCAGGCAGAGACAGCAAGGGCGGTTCGTTGCTCCAGAGCCTTTCCGTTCACCTTCCCACTCCTGGGCCAGACTACACTCAATCATATGACCCACTGAAGAGATGAGTCTTCAGTAAAGACCAGTTGTTTTGGGTCATCCCTGGCTAGTATGTCATAATCCTTCTATTAATTGGTCTTGTAATTCTATCCTATCCTGGAACGTATCTTGTCATGTGAAGTGCTTAATGTCTGCCATCCCTCCCATTTCTTCTGTCCCCACTTTTCAGGAGGAACCTGGCGATTTGACAGGAGTGCCGGAGGAGTATCATGATCTGCGCACGGTCTTCAGTCGGTCCCGAGCCAACTCTCTTCCTCCTCACCGGTCGTATGATTGTAGTATTGATCTCCTTCCGGGGACCACTCCTCCTCGGGGTAGACTATACTCTCTGTCGGCTCCCGAACGTAAGGCTCTCGAGGATTATTTATCTGTGTCTCTTGACGCCGGTACCATAGTGCCTTCTTCCTCTCCGGCCGGGGCGGGGTTCTTTTTGTTAAGAAGAAGGACGGTACTCTGCGCCCTGCGTGGATTATCGAGGGCTGAATGACATAACGGTTAAGAATCGTTATCCGCTTCCCCTTATGTCATCAGCCTTCGAGATTCTGCAGGGAGCCAGGTGCTTTACTAAGTTGGACCTTCGTAACGCTTACCATCTCGTGCGCATCAGAGAGGGGGACGAGTGGAAAACGGCGTTTAACACTCCGTTAGGGCATTTTGAGTACCGGGTTCTGCCGTTTGGTCTCGCCAATGCGCCAGCTGTTTTTCAGGCATTAGTTAATGATGTTCTGAGAGACATGCTGAACATCTTTGTTTTTGTCTATCTTGACGATATCCTGATTTTTTCACCGTCACTCGAGATTCATGTTCAGCACGTTCGACGTGTTCTACAGCGCCTTTTAGAGAATTGTCTCTACGTAAAGGCTGAGAAGTGCTCTTTTCATGTCTCCTCCGTTACTTTTCTCGGTTCCGTTATTTCCGCTGAAGGCATTCAGATGGATTCTGCTAAGGTCCAAGCTGTCAGTGATTGGCCCGTTCCAAGGTCACGTGTCGAGTTGCAGCGCTTTTTAGGTTTCGCTAATTTCTATCGGCGTTTCATTCGTAATTTCGGTCAAGTTGCTGCCCCTCTCACAGCTCTTACTTCTGTCAAGACGTGTTTTAAGTGGTCCGGTTCCGCCCAGGGAGCTTTTGATCTTCTAAAAGAACGTTTTACGTCCGCTCCTATCCTCGTTACTCCTGACGTCACTAGACAATTCATTGTCGAGGTTGACGCTTCAGAGGTAGGCGTGGGAGCCATTCTATCCCAGCGCTTCCAGTCTGACGATAAGGTTCATCCTTGCGCTTATTTTTCTCATCGCCTGTCGCCATCTGAGCGCAACTATGATGTGGGTAACCGTGAACTGCTCGCCATCCGCTTAGCCCTAGGCGAATGGCGACAGTGGTTGGAGGGGCGACCGTTCCTTTTGTCGTTTGGACAGACCATAAGAACCTTGAGTACATCCGTTCTGCCAAACGACTTAATGCCCGTCAAGCTCGTTGGGCGTTGTTTTTCGCTCGTTTCGAGTTTGTGATTTCTTACCGTCCGGGTAGCAAGAACACCAAGCCTGATGCCTTATCCCGTCTGTTTAGTTCTTCTGTGGCTTCTACTGATCCCGAGGGGATTCTTCCTTATGGGCGTGTTGTCGGGTTGACAGTCTGGGGAATTGAAAGACAGGTTAAGCAAGCACTCACGCACACTGCGTCGCCGCGCGCTTGTCCTAGTAACCTCCTTTTCGTTCCTGTTTCCACTCGTCTGGCTGTTCTTCAGTGGGCTCACTCTGCCAAGTTAGCTGGTCATCCCGGTGTTCGAGGCACTCTTGCGTCTATTCGCCAGCGCTTTTGGTGGCCGACTCAGGAGCGTGACACGCGCCGTTTCGTGGCTGCTTGTTCGGACTGCGCGCAGACTAAGTCGGGTAACTCTCCTCCTGCCGGGTCTCAGACCGCTCCCCATTCCTTCTCGACCATGGTCTCACATCGCCCTAGACTTCATTACCGGTCTGCCTTTGTCTGCGGGGAAGACTGTGATTCTTACGGTTGTCGATAGGTTCTCTAAGGCGGCACATTTCATTCCCCTCGCTAAACTTCCTTCCGCTAAGGAGACGGCACAAATCATTATTGAGAATGTGTTCAGAATTCATGGCCTCCCGTTAGACGCCATTTCAGACAGAGGCCCGCAATTCACGTCACAGTTTTGGAGGGAGTTCTGTCATTTGATTGGTGCGTCCGTCAGTCTCTCTTCCGGGTTTCATCCCCAGTCTAACGGTCAAGCAGAGGGCCAATCAGACGATTGGTCGCATACTACGCAGCCTTTCTTTCAGAAACCCTGCGTCTTGGGCAGAACAGCTCCCTGGGCAGAATACGCTCACAACTCGCTTCCTTCGTCTGCTACCGGGTTATCTCCGTTTCAGAGTAGTCTGGGTTACCAGCCTCCTCTGTTCTCATCCCAGCTTGCCGAGTCCAGCGTTCCCTCCGCTCAGCGTTTGTCCAACGTTGTGAGCGCACCTGGAGGAGGATGAGGTCTGCACTTTGCCGCTACAGGGCACAGACTGTGAGAGCCGCCAATAAACGCAGGATTAAGAGTCCAAGGTATTGTTGCGGCCAGAGAGTGTGGCTTTCCACTCGCAACCTTCCTCTTACGACAGCTTCTCGTAAGTTGACTCCCGCGGTTCATTGGTCCGTTCCGTGTCTCCCATCAATCCTGTCGCTGTGCGAGCTTCTTCCGCGACATCTTGGCGTCCATCCTGTCTTCCATGTCTCCTGTGTCAAGCCCTTTCTTCGCAAGTCTTCCCTCCCCCTCCCGTCCTTGTCGAGCGCACCTATTTACAAGGTACGTAAGATCATGGACATGCGTTCTCGGGGAGGGGTCACCAATACTTAGTGGATTGGGAGGGTTACGGTCCTGAGAGGAGTTGGGTTCCGTCTCGGGACGTGCTGGACCGTCGCTATTGATGATTTCCTCCGTTGCCGCCAGGGTTCCTCCTCGAGTGCGCCAGGAGGCGCTCGGTGAGTGGGGGGTACTGTCATGTTTTGTCATTAATTATCATGTCTTGTCCCTGTGCTTCCCCTTCTATTCGTTTCCCTCTGCTGGTCTTATTAGGTTCTTTCCCTCTTTCTATCCCTCTCTCTCCCCCTCCCTCTCTCACTCTCTCGCTCTCTCTTCTCTCTATCGTTCCGTTCCTGCTCCCAGCTGTTCCTATTCCCCTAATCAATCATTTAGTCTTCCCACACCTGTTCCCGATCCTTTTCCCTGATTAGAGTCCCTATTTCTCTCCTTGTTTTCCGTTCCTGCCCCGTCGGATCCTCATCTATAATTCACCGTGCTGTGTCTATGTTTTGCCCTGTCGTGTCGTGTTTCCCTCAGATGCTGCGTGGTGAGCAGGTGTCTGAGTCTGCTAGGTTCAAGTGCCTTCCCGAGGCAACCTGCAGTTCTCGATCAAGTCTCCAGTCTGTTCTCGTCTTTACGAGTAGTATTATGCTTTTTGTTTTGTAAAGTTTCTTACTGGATTAAAAACTCTGTTTTCGCCAAGTCGCTTTTGGGTCCTCATTCACCTGCATAACAATAATGACCATCGTTATGTTTGGAGGAAAAAGTGGGAGGCTTGCAAGCGAAGAACACATCCCAACCGTGAAGCACGGGGGGGGCAGCATCATGTTGTGGGGGTGCTTTGCTGCAAGAGAGACTGATGCACTTCACAAAATAGATGGAATCATGAGGATGGAAAATTATGTGGATATATTGAAGCATCATCTCTAGACATCAGTCAGGAAGTTAAAGCTTGGTCGCAAATGGGTCTTCCAAATGGACAATGACCCCAAGCATACTTCCAAAGTTGTGGCAAAATGCCTTAAGGACAACAAAGTCAAGGTATTGGAGTGGCCATCACAAATCCCTGACCTCAATCCCATAGAAAATGTGTGGGCAAAACTGAAAAAGTGTGTGCGAGCAAGGAGGCCTACAAACCTGACTCAGTTACACCAGCTCTGTCAGGAGGAATGGGCCAAATTTCACCCAACTTATTGTGGGAAGCTTGTGGAAGGATTCCTGAAATGTTTGACCCAAGGTAAACAATTTAAAGGCAATGTCAACAAATACTAATTGAGTGTATGTAAACCTCTGACCCACTGGGAATGTGATTAAAGAAATAAAAGCTCAAATAAATAATTCTCTCTACTATTATTCTGACATTTCACATTCTTAAAATAAAGTGGTGATTCTAACTGACCTAAGACAGGGAGTTTTTACCAGGATTAGATATCAGGAATTGTAAAAAAAAAAAAAAATTAAAAAAAACTGAGTTTAAATGTATTTGGCTAAGGTGTATGTAAACTTCCGACTTCAACTGTATGTAAATGTAATATAAATAAAACAGCATTTTTATAAATTAGCACATTTTGTGTGTAGATTGATGAGGATTTTAATGTTTTAATCCATTTTAGAGTAAGGGTGTAAAGTAACAAAATGTGGAAGAAGTGAAGGGGTCTGAATACTTTCCGAATGCTCTCGATATCACTTGTACATTATATACAAAATACACTACTTTCTAAACATGAGACAAGTTTGAAAGTCCAGGGTCCTGGGAACAGTATTGGTATTAGGCCAACATTGCCAAGGCCAATCGTGTTTACTCAGACCCAAGGGTAAACTAACAAGCCACAGATTTGTCAAAACCCTTAAATAATTATGTTTCTATAGGGTTTCCTTCACATTATCAGCTGGTGTCACCAGTTTGGCTTTTGCCGGTCTTTATAGAGAATCTCCAGTGTCTAGTGACAGCAGCTTTATGGAGGTTGGGGCCACAAACAGACAGATTGTTATACTATTTGTTTATTTTTAGTAAAGAATGTTCATCAGTAAACATTTAGACAAATGTTTTGTAGCTCTGTGACAGAGCTTTAATGGTGGGAGAAAGGGATAGGGGAGGAGAGAAACAGAATGACAGACAGGGTGAGAGACAAAGAGAGTTTGTTCAAGAAGAGACAGGCTGAGAGAAGATAAATACTGAAAGGAGATGGAAGAGAGAGACTTTGAGAAAGAGGAGGGAAGAAGGGATGTGTTGAAAGAGGAAGTGAGAGAGGGGTTGGTGATCAGTTATGCAATGTGTTCTCTCAGTTTATCTGTACTGCCCAGTCAACCACAACCTATACCCCTCAATGTGTGTGTCTATAAGGGTACATCTGTGCCTGCATGTGTGTCCATGTCTGTGTGTCTCTACAGTATTGACTCATTATGTCTTTCTCTCTCCCTCCAGACCCCCCTCCCAGGGTGCTGGTTGTGTCCCCAGGCAGCGTTCTGGTCTTGGCCTGTAGTGGTCAGGTGGAGGTGAACGGGCTGGAGGTGATGGTTAACAGGGCCAAACACACCAGCACCACCACTGGAAATGGAAAATACACCAGTGTCATTACCGGAGTACACCCCACCACTGTCAGCACCACAACAGACACCACATCTAACGGAACCCCTGTCAGCACCACAACAGACACCACATCTAACGGAACCACTGTCAGCACCACAACAGACACCACATCTAACGGAACCACTGTCAGCACCACATCTAACGGAACCACTGTCAGCACCACAACAGACACCACATCTAACGGAACCCCTGTCAGCACCACAACAGACACCAAATCTAACGGAACCACTGTCAGCACCACATCTAACGGAACCACTGTCAGCACCACAACAGACACCACATCTAACGGAACCCCTGTCAGCACCACAACAGACACCAAATCTAACGGAACCACTGTCAGCACCACAACAGACACCACATCTAACGGAACCACTGTCAGCACCACAACAGACACCACATCTAACAGAACCACTGTCGGCACCACAACAGACACCACATCTAACGGAACCCCTGTCAGCACCACAACAGACACCACATCTAACGGAACCACTGTCAGCACCACAACAGACACCACATCTAACGGAACCACTGTCAGCACCACATCAGACAGTGATAATGGAACTACAGTCAGTGCTATAAAAGATGGTAGTGATAATGGATCTACAGTCAGTGCTATAAAAGATGGTAGTGATAATGGATCTACAGTCAGTGCTATAAAAGATGGTAGTGATAATGGATCTACAGTCAGTGCTATAAAAGACTGTAGTGATAATGGAACTACAGTCAGTGCTATAAAAGATGGTAGTGATAATGGATCTACAGTCAGTGCTATAAAAGATGGTAGTGATAATGGATCTACAGTCAGTGCTATAAAAGACGGTAGTGATAATGGAACTACAGTCAGTGCTATAAAAGATGGTAGTGATAATGGATCTACAGTCAGTGCTATAAAAGACTACAGTCAGTGCTATAAAAGATGGTAGTGATAATGGATCTACAGTCAGTGCTATAAAAGATGGTAGTGATAATGGATCTACAGTCAGTGCTATAAAAGACGGTAGTGATAATGGAACTACAGTCAGTGCTATAAAAGACAGCAGTGATAATGGAATAGACACATTTTCTACTGGAAAGGACACTATTGTCCTTACCGTAATAGACACTCCTGTCATAAGCTGGACAGATGATACCGGGACAGACAGTAAGAAGAAACCCGTCATCAGGAACACTCGTGCAGGAAACCACACTCTTACTGTGAGAGAAGTTAACAAAGGGAATGGAGAGAATGAGGAAGATGAAACACAGGAGGAGCACAAAGGAGGAGGAGAGCAGAGGGATACAGGGCGGAGTCTTTTCACTGTCAATCAACCAGGACATACAGATACACAGAAACTATTTCCTCTTACTGGGACATCGCTCCAACCAACCAGAGACAGCGGAGTGGGAGGGGCTGATACTGAGCTGCCTGCTAATCGGTGGACTGATGCGATGGACAGCGAGCATGACTATGAGGAAGAGGAGGAGGGGGGGAGGATGGTGAGGGAGCTGAGAGGCAGGTCTCAGTGGAGACTGAACGGGAGGCCGCTGAGAGGAGGAGAGGAAAGAGGAGGAGTAGTGGTGTTAGGGAGGAGAGGCGCCACTCTGACCCTGCCCTACCTGGCGGTGGGTGACTCTGGGAACTACAGCTGCCACCGTGGGGGCAAACTGGTCTCCTCTCTGAGGGTGAGCGTGGCAGGTGAGTTATACTGATGGCATCTCTCTGTCTAACCTTATCACCTCTGGCCATTGAAGCTGACAACCATACTGTATGTGTTCTGTGAAGTGTGAATCAGCAGCAGACATTCATGGTCACATAAGAACAACGGACAAACATTGGTTTTTACCCTGGAATGTCTTTCAGTTCCCCCAGAGAGGCCTAAGCTGTCCTGCTATAAGAGGTCACCCAGCAGTAAGATCCGCTGTGATTGGACAGCCAGTCAACCGGTGACTCCTGTCCCTCAGTGCTACCTCCTCCTACGGAAAGGGTGAGAGCACACACCTTATTTTCCTTCTTTCTCCTCTTCCTCATCACCCCCTTCTTCCTCGCCCTCATCACACTCTTCTTTCTCCACTTCCTCATCACCCTCTTCTTTCTCCACTTCCGCATCACATTCTTCTTTCTCCACTTCCGCATCACCCCCTTCTTCCTTGCCCTCATCGCCCTCTTCTTTCTCCTCTTCCTCATCACCCCCTTCTTCCTCGCCCTCATCACACTCTTCTTTCTCCACTTCCTCATCACCCTCTTCTTTCTCCACTTCCGCATCACATTCTTCTTTCTCCACTTCCGCATCACCCCCTTCTTCCTTGCCCTCATCACACTCTTCTTTCTCCTCTTCCTCATCACCCTCTTCTTTCTCCACTTCCTCATCACCCTCTTCTTTCTCCACTTCCTCATCACCCTCTTCTTCCTCCTCTTCCTCATCACCCTCTTCTTTCTCCACTTCCTCATCACACTCTTCTTTCTCCACTTCCTCATCACCCTCTTCTTTCTCTACTTCCTCATCACACTCTTCTTTCTCCACTTCCTCATCACACTCTTCTTTCTCCACTTCCTCATCACCCTCTTCTTTCTCTACTTCCTCATCACACTCTTCTTTCTCCACTTCCTCATCACACTCTTCTTTCTCCACCTCCTCATCACCCTCTTCTTCCTCCTCTTCCTCATCACCCTCTTCTTTCTCCACTTCCTCATCACCCTGTTCTTTCTCCACTTCCTCATCACCCTCTTATTTCTCCACTTCCTCATCACCCTCTTCTTCCTCCTCTTCCTCATCACCCTCTTCTTTCTCCACTTCCTCATCACCCTCTTCTTTCTCCACTTCCTCATCACCCTCTTCTTCCTCCTCTTCCTCATCACACTCTTCTTTCTCCACTTCCTCATCACACTCTTCTTTCTCTACTTCCTCATCACACTCTTCTTTCTCCACTTCCTCATCACACTCTTCTTTCTCCACCTCCTCATCACCCTCTTCTTCCTCCTCTTCCTCATCACCCTCTTCTTTCTCCACTTCCTCATCACCCTGTTCTTTCTCCACTTCCTCATCACCCCCTTCTTCCTCGCCCTCATCACACTCTTCTTTCTCCACTTCCTCATCACCCTCTTCTTTCTCCACTTCCGCATCACATTCTTCTTTCTCCACTTCCGCATCACCCCCTTCTTCCTTGCCCTCATCACCCTCTTCTTTCTCCACCTCCTCATCACCCTCTTCTTCCTCCACTTCCTCATCACCCTCTTCTTTCTCCACTTCCTCATCACCCTGTTCTTTCTCCTCTTCCTCATCACCCCCTTCTTCCTCACCCTCATCACACTCTTCTTTCTCCACTTCCTCATCACCCTCTTCTTTCTCCACTTCCGCATCACATTCTTCTTTCTCCACTTCCGCATCACCCCCTTCTTCCTTGCCCTCATCACCCTCTTCTTTCTCCTCTTCCTCATCACCCCTTCTTCCTCGCCCTCATCACACTCTTCTTTCTCCACTTCCTCATCACCCTCTTCTTTCTCCACTTCCGCATCACATTCTTCTTTCTCCACTTCCGCATCACCCCCTTCTTCCTTGCCCTCATCACACTCTTCTTTCTCCTCTTCCTCATCACCCTCTTCTTTCTCCACTTCCTCATCACCCTCTTCTTTCTCCACTTCCTCATCACCCTCTTCTTCCTCCTCTTCCTCATCACCCTCTTCTTTCTCCACTTCCTCATCACACTCTTCTTTCTCCACTTCCTCATCACACTCTTCTTTCTCTACTTCCTCATCACACTCTTCTTTCTCCACTTCCTCATCACACTCTTCTTTCTCCACTTCCTCATCACCCTCTTCTTCCTCCTCTTCCTCATCACCCTCTTCTTTCTCCACTTCCTCATCACCCTCTTCTTTCTCCACTTCCTCATCACCCTCTTCTTTCTCCACTTCCTCATCACCCTCTTCTTCCTCCTCTTCCTCATCACCCTCTTCTTTCTCCACTTCCTCATCACCCTCTTCTTTCTCCACTTCCTCATCACCCTCTTCTTCCTCCTCTTCCTCATCACACTCTTCTTTCTCCACTTCCTCATCACACTCTTCTTTCTCTACTTCCTCATCACACTCTTCTTTCTCCACTTCCTCATCACACTCTTCTTTCTCCACCTCCTCATCACCCTCTTCTTCCTCCTCTTCCTCATCACCCTCTTCTTTCTCCACTTCCTCATCACCCTCTTCTTTCTCCACTTCCTCATCACCCTCTTCTTCCTCCTCTTCCTCATCACCCTCTTCTTCCTCCTCTTCCTCATCACCCTCTTCTTTCTCCACTTCCTCATCACCCTCTTCTTCCTCCTCTTCCTCATCACACTCTTCTTTCTCCACTTCCTCATCACCCTCTTCTTCCTCCTCTTCTTCATCACCCTCTTCTTTCTTCTCTTCCTCATTCATTTCTGTTAAATGACTTACTTTATCATACTGATGATGCCAACAGAACAGTGTGGGTGGAATACTAACTCTCTCTCTTTCTCTCTCAGTCTATCAGGGTCATTCTCTCGTGTCAACTGTTCCTACTCCGCCCTGCTGTCTCGGTGTTGGTGTGCAATAGGTCATCAAGAGAAGGAGAGTAGAGAGCCACACCTGGCCTACCTGTGTGTCACCAACACTGCTGGCAACACCACCAGCCCTCTCCTAGACTTCACACCTCTGGACATTAGTGAGTGTGTGTGTGATATGTGTGTGCGTAAAGCATGTGTGTGTGTGTCTGTGTGTGTGTGTGTATGTGTGATATGAGTGCGTGCGTACAGGCATGTGCGTGTGTGTCTGTTTGTGTGTGTGTGCATGCATGCAGGCATGTGCGTGTGTGTTTGTTTGTGTGTGTGTGTGTGTGTGTGTGATGTGTGTGCGTACGTGCAGGCGCGTGTGTGTGTGTGTGTGATGTGAGTATAGGTTTGTGTGCATGCTTAACAGACCACTCAATGAGACACCTTGCTAACATTCTCCTCCTCTCCCACTCTCTCCCTCCCTCTCTCACCTTTTCTCCCTCCCTCCCTGTGTGTAGTTAATCCAGACCCCCCCAGCTCAGTGGTGGTGAGGGGTGTGGAGGGGCAGGAGAGAAGACTGAGGGTGGGCTGGGCTGTTCCTCACTCCTGGAAAGAGAGAGACCGCTATCACGAGCTGCTTTATGAGCTCAGATACCACACCATGCCACATGGAACACAGGTGTGTGGCTTCACATGCGTGTGTTGGTGTGTCTGTGTGTTTGTGTAATGACCCATGTTGTTAATCTGGCCTGCTCTGTTCTGGGTGTTGGTGTATTGACCCATGTTGTTCATCTAGCCTGCTCTGTTCTGGGTGTTGGTGTAATGACCCATGTTGTTCATCTAGCCTGCTCTGTTCTGGGTGTTGTTGTAATGACCCATGTTGTTCATCTAGCCTGCTCTGTTCTGGGTGTTGTTGTAATGACCCATGTTGTTCATCTAGCCTGCTCTGTTCTGGGTGTTGGTGTAATGGCCCATGTTGTTCATCTAGCCTGCTCTGTTCTGGGTGTTGGTTTTTGTGTAATGACCCATGTTGTTCATCTAGCCTGCTCTGTTCTGGGTGTTGGTATAATGACCCATGTTGTTCATCTAGCCTGCTCTGTTCTGGGTGTTGGTGTAATGACCCATTTTGTTCATCTAGCCTGCTCTGTTCTGGGTGTTGGTGTAATGACCCATTTTGTTCATCTAGCCTGCTCTGTTCTGGGTGTTGGTGTAATGACCCATGTTGTTCATCTAGCCTGCTCTGTTCTGGGTGTTGGTGTAATGACCCATTTTGTTCATCTAGCCTGCTCTGTTCTGGGTGTTGGTGTAATGACCCATGTTGTTCATCTAGCCTGCTCTGTTCTGGGTGTTGGTGTAATGACCCATTTTGTTCATCTAGCCTGCTCTGTTCTGGGTGTTGGTGTAATGACCCATGTTGTTCATCTAGCCTGCTCTGTTCTGGGTGTTGGTGTAATGACCCATGTTGTTCATCTAGCCTGCTCTGTTCTGGGTGTTGGTGTAATGACCCATGTTGTTCATCTGGCCTGCTCTGTTCTGGGTGTTGGTGTAATGACCCATGTTGTTCATCTAGCCTGCTCTGTTCTGGGTGTTGTTGTAATGACCCATGTTCATCTAGCCCGCTCCGTTCTGGGTGTTGGTATAATGACCCATGTTGTTCATCTAGCCCGCTCCGTTCTGGGTGTTGGTATAATGACCCATGTTGTTCATCTAGCCCGCTCCGTTCTGGGTGTTGGTGTAATGACCCATGTTGTTCATCTAGCCTGCTCTGTTCTGGCTCAAACAGACATTACTTTTTCTATTTTGTCATCTGTGTGTATTTTTGGTTTTACTATCATTGTGGTGACCAGAAGTCCTCACAAGGTTAGTAAAACAAGGATAATTCAAGTGGGGACATTTCACCAATCTCCACAAGGAAAAGGGCTATTTTAGGCTGAGGGTTTAGATCTATGGTTAGGGTTATAATTAGGGTTATGGGGTTTGCGGTTAAGGTTAGGTTTTGGGTGTTAAGGAAAATAGTATTTTAAATGTGAATAAGGATAGTAAAACAAAAGTGTTGGTGTGTGTGTGTGTGTGTGTGTGTGTGTGTGTGTGTGTGTGTGTGTGTGTGTGTGTGTGTGTGTGTGTGTGTGTGTGTGTGTGTGTGTGTGTGTGTGTGTGTGTGTGTGTGTGTGTGTGTGTGTGTGTGTGTGTGTGTGTGTGTGTGTGTGTGTGTGTGTGTAGATAAAAGGGACCACCACAGCCCGGTTCTACACTATAACAGATGCATTGCCAGGAGTACAGTACCTGATCCAACTCAGAGCTAAGGAAGAGTTTGATGGCCACTGGAGTGAATGGAGCACGGCTGTCTACGCCAACACCTGGACAGGTAACACACACACACACCAGATCTGTACGTGCTTAATTCAACTCTTCCATACTATCATCCAGGACCAGGCTAAAGAGAACCATCTAGCTCATAGACAAAGGTAGTCATGACAACCCCTCACTGTTCCTTCCTTTCTGATCTGGTCTCTAGTCTTAACAGATACCTTCTACAGAGCTTTACAGCTTACCTGTCAAGTCCCTTACCCTTCAACGGATCCTGTTCATGTACCCAGCCAGACACACACACCTCTACACTAGTGGAAGTATTAGCCAGTTAGCTGTGTATGTGTGAACAGATGTGTGGTTCATGGTGAATGTCCTTTATTACAGACCCTGTGCCAACTGCGATCAGCGATCTTTCTACTGTTATGGTAAGAAACACACACACACACACACACACACACACACACACACACACACACACACACACACACACACACACACACACACACACACACACACACACACACACACACACACACACACACACACACACACACACACACACACACACACACACACACACACACACACACACACAGTGGTCCTAGTTGTTTAATCTCTCTGTTTGACATCTTTCTTTCTCACATTGTCTCATTCTGTCTCTCCAGCAGGACTACACAGACGACACAGATTCTGGCTCTGGTATGACAGAAGAGACATCAGGTTAGTGGGACAGAGAGCTACTGTATGTCGATTGGTTGAAGCTACAGTGTGTTTGTGTTAGAGAGAGTTAAGTGGGATATTTTCAATGTCAGAAATCCCCCTACCTTACAGAAGGCTATAACAGGAAGCTAATGTCATAACCTCATCAACTGAACGTGCTTCAGGAAACACAGAACCTGGCCAACTCATCTCACCCCATTCTTTAAGTTTCACACAAATACTGTACACACACACACGTCAGTATAATAGTGTAACAGTTTATTAATATCATAACCTTTCACCTGCACTCTCTCCCCCTCCCTCCCTCCCTTCCTCCCTCTCTCTCCCCTCCCCTCCCTTCCCCTCTCCCCTCCCCCTCCCCTTCCCCCTCTCTCCCCCCTCCCCCTCCTTCTATTCTCTCTCCCTCCCTCCCCCCTCCTTCTCTATTCTCCCTCTCCTGACCCCTCTCTCTCTCCCTCCCTACCTCCCCCTCTCTGCCTCCCAACCACTCTGTTTTCCCCTCTCCCTCTCTCTCTCTCTCCCTCCCTCTCCCTCCCAGTCTCTGAGTCTCGGGGTGATGTGGAGGTGTGGCCTCATGTCCTGTGGGTGGTTGCTTCCTGTGTGCTGCTATCCATCACTCTGTTGTCCACCTACCTCTACAGGTAAACCACTCCCCTCTGTTCTCCACCTCCACTCTGATCCTCCCATTCTCACTACGATAACTGTATTCAGTCTGAACAATCTATGTTAAACCCTTTCCTGTACATATCTATGGTTATCATGATTAACCATCAGTTAATTAACTAGCTGTTAAGTTTGTCATCTACAGAAAAAACAAGCACAACACCATTTATCTAAGTACCTTCCCCTCTCTCTTGTTCCCTTTCTCATCGCACACTGCCTTTCCTCCCTCCTTTCTCCTTCTCTCTTTCCTACACCCTCTCTCTCCCCACCCTCCACCCACCCTCTCTCTCCCCACCCTCCACCCACCCTCTCTCTCTCGCTCTCTCAGACACAGGGAGAGGTTCCTGTCTAAGCTGTGGAGGTTGAGTCCAGTCTCCTCCTCTCCTGCTTGCCCCTCCCCCCCAGTCACAGCCCTGCCTACCCAGGAAGGACATGCCCTCGTGAACTTTGACCACCCAATCTATGGGGAACCCGTCCCACAGGAAGAAGAGAGGAAGGAGGAGGATGAAGAGGAGGAAGAAGAGGAGAAGGGGAAAGTTATTCGCTTTAACAACACAAGCTATTTTCTGGTCCAGAGCAAATGATATGCTGCTCTTAAAACAAACCCCTTACCCTCTATCCCAGGCCCTTACCGCTAGCCCCCTGTTCCCCTAGTCCAGGCTGGAGAAGCCCTGTTATTTCACTGTTTGGATGTGTGTAGTATTTTGTTCTCATTGGGGGAAATGAGCCAGTAGAGTAATTATGTAAATATTCATTTGTGTGTCTATAAAAAAGTATTGGGTTTTTGAAAATAATTTTGTCAGAATGAAATAAATAGTTTTGAATACAAACTTGTGTAAAGACAGTTTATTTAGAAAATGCTGTTCTGAGTGTATAATCACATTTGTAGTGAAGGAAATGTATTTGTGCCCAGCAGGTGATGGTAGTCGTCTATAAATGTGTTGTACACAACAACTAGGATATTTTTATTTGGGTATACATGCCATTTTTACTGGGATCTGTCACTGACAGTGTACACTGAATGTACAAAACATCCGATTCAATCCGTGTAGATGAAGGGGGGGGGCAGGTTAAAGAAGGATTCTTAAGCCTTGAGAAAATTGAGTCATGGATTGTGTGTGTGTGCTATTCAGTGTGAATGGGCAAAACAAAAGATTTAAGTGCTTTTGAATGGGATATGGTAGTAGAAGGAGGGGGTGGGTTCAACTAAATATTAAGGTGTTCTTAATGTTTTGTCCACTCAGTGTAAAGTCTTGTTAACAATACACACTGAAACAGGGCCTCTCAACCAGGGGTACCAGGACCCCTAGGGGTAATGACCTGTCCAAGATTCATGAGACCATAGGCCTACTGCCTAAATGCACACGACGGGGTACTTCAGGGGTACTCTGGGAAGAGCAACATATAGTTGGTGGTAGGGTAACCAAGGAACTCTGGGAAGAGCAACATGTAGTTGGTGGTAGTGTAACCAAGGTACTCTGGGAAGAGCAACATGTAGTTGGTGGTAGTGTAACCAAGGTACTCTGGGAAGAGCAACACGTAGTTGGTGGTAGTGTAACCAAGGTACTCTGGGAAGAGCAACATGTAGTTGGTGGTAGTGTAACCAAGGTACTCTGGGAAGAGCAACATGTAGTTGGTGGTAGTGTAACAAAGGTACTCTGGGAAGAGCAACATGTAGTTGGTGTAGTGTAACCAAGGTACTCTGGGAAGAGCAACACGTAGTTGGTGGTAGGGTAACCAAGGAACTCTGGGAAGAGCAACACGTAGTTGGTGGTAGTGTAACCAAGGTACTCTGGGAAGAGCAACATGTAGTTGGTGGTAGTGTAACCAAGGTACTCTGGGAAGAGCAACATGTAGTTGGTGGTAGTGTAGCCAAGGTACTCTGGGAAGAGCAACATGTAGTTGGTGGTAGTGTAACAAAGGTACTCTGGGAAGAGCAACATGTAGTTGGTGTAGTGTAACCAAGGTACTCTGGGAAGAGCAACACGTAGTTGGTGGTAGGGTAACCAAGGAACTCTGGGAAGAGCAACATGTAGTTGGTGGTAGTGTAACCAAGGTACTCTGGGCAGAGCAACATGTAGTTGGTGGTAGTGTAACCAAGGTACTCTGGGAAGAGCAACACGTAGTTGGTGGTAGTGTAACCAAGGTACTCTGGGAAGAGCAACATGTAGTTGGTGGTAGTGTAACAAAGGTACTCTGGGAAGAGCAACACGTAGTTGGTGGTAGTGTAACAAAGGTACTCTGGGAAGAGCAACACGTAGTTGGTGGTAGTGTAACCAAGGTACTCTGGGAAGAGCAACATGTAGTTGGTGGTAGTGTAACAAAGGTACTCTGGGCAGAGCAACATGTAGTTGGTGGTAGTGTAACAAAGGTACTCTGGGAAGAGCAACACGTAGTTGGTGGTAGTGTAACAAAGGTACTCTGGGAAGAGCAACACGTAGTTGGTGGTAGTGTAACAAAGGTACTCTGGGAAGAGCAACATGTAGTTGGTGGTAGTGTAACCAAGGTACTCTGGGAAGAGCAACATGTAGTTGGTGGTAGTGTAACCAAGGTACTCTGGGAAGAGCAACACGTAGTTGGTGGTAGTGTAACCAAGGTACTCTGGGAAGAGCAACACGTAGTTGGTGGTAGGGTAACCAAGGTACTCTGGGAAGAGCAACATGTAGTTGGTGGTAGTGTAACCAAGGTACTCTGGGAAGAGCAACATGTAGTTGGTGGTAGTGTAACCAAGGTATTCCGGGAAGAGCAACACGTAGTTGGTGGTAGGGTAACCAAGGTACTCTGGGAAGAGCAACATGTAGTTGGTGGTAGTGTAACCAAAGTACTCTGGGAAGAGCAACATGTAGTTGGTGGTAGTGTAACCGAAAAAGTTTGAGAACCACAGCACTAAAACATCTCACCTTTCCACTAGGTGGCGGTAAAGATTCATTATTACAGTGAGTTCTGCTCTGTAGTACGTTAGTGGCACAGGTCATTTAGGTTCCTGGGGCTTCAATAATCTTCTGGTTAGCTCCTTATTTGTAGTCCATTATTAATGATTTCAGACATAAGATAGTTTTGGTTTCATGTATCAGCGGGTATAATATATACACTGAGAGTACAACACATTAAGACCACCTGCTCTTTCCATGACATGGACTGACCAGCTGAAAGATATGATCCTGTATTGATGTCACTTGTTAAATCCACTTCAATCAGAGAGAGGTTAAAGAAGGATTTTTAAGCCTTGAGACAATTGAGACATGGATTGTGTAGGCTAATTGAGACATGGATTGTGTAGGCTAATTGAGACATGGATTGTGTAGGCTAATTGAGACGTGGATTGTGTAGGCTAATTGAGACATGGATTGTGTAGGCTAATTGAGACATGGATTGTGTAGGCTAATTGAGACATGGATTGTGTAGGCTAATTGAGACATGGATTGTGTAGGCTAATTGAGACATGGATTGTGTATATGTGCCATTCAGAAGGTGATTTAAGTGCCTTTGAATGGAGTATGGTAATAGGTGCCAGGATCACTGGTTTGAGTGTGTCAAGAGCTGCAACGCTGCTGGGTTTTTCATGCTCAACAGTTTCCTGTGTATCAAGAATGGTCCATCACCCAAAGGACATCCAGCCAACTTGAAACAACTATGGGAAGCATTGGAGTCAGCATGGACCAGCAACCCTGTGGAGCGAATTCGACACCCTGTAGAGTCCATGCCCCAACAAATTGAGGTTGTTCTGAGGGCAAAAGGGGGGGTGCAGCTCTATATGAGGAAGTTGTTCCTAGTGTTTTGTACACTCAGTATATACCAAATACAGTATACCATATCATGGTGGGTAGACCAACATTAGTCCCAGAGAAAGACATACACCTTATTTCCTGCATGGGTGGCACTGATACTCATAGATGTAGAGTAGTCCAAACTGTATGATTCACATGGTGGCATTGATCCTCATACGCGTAGAGTTGTCCAAACTGTATGATTCACATGGTGGCACTGATCCTCATAGACGTAGAGTTGTCCAAACTGTATGATTCACATGGTGGCCCTGATCCTCATAGACGTAGAGTAGTCCAAACTGTGTATGATTCACATGGTGGCCCTGATCCTCATAGACATAGAGTAGTCCAAACTGTATGATTCACATGGTGGCACTGATCCTCATAGACGTAGAGTTGTCCAAACTGTATGATTCACATGGTGGCACTGATCCTCATAGACGTAGAGTAGTCCAAACTGTGTATGATTCACATGGTGGCCCTGATCCTCATAGACATAGAGTAGTCCAAACTGTGTATGATTCACATGGTGGCACTGATCCTCATAGTCCAAACGTATGATTCACATGGTGGCCCTATCCTCAAACTGTGTATGATTCACATGGTGGCCCTGATCCTCATAGACGTAGAGTAGTCCAAACTGTATGATTCACATGGTGGCCCTGACCCTCATAGACGTAGAGTAGTCCAAACTGTATGATTCACATGGTGGCATTGATCCTCATACGCGTAGAGTTGTCCAAACTGTATGATTCACATGGTGGCACTGATCCTCATAGACGTAGAGTAGTCCAAACTGTGTATGATTCACATGGTGGCACTGATCCTCATAGACGTAGAGTAGTCCAAACTGTATGATTCACATGGTGGCAGTCCAAACTGTATGATTCACATGGTGGCACTGATCCTCATAGACGTAGAGGTTGTCCAAACTGTATGATTCACATGGTGGCACTGATCCTCATAGACGTAGAGTAGTCCAAACTGTATGATTCACATGGTTGCATTGATCCTCATAGACGTAGAGTTGTCCAAACTGTGTATGATTCACATGGTGGCACTGATCCTCATAGACGTAGAGTAGTCCAAACTGTATGATTCACATGGTGGCACTGATCCTCATAGACGTAGAGTAGTCCAAACTGTATGATTCACATGGTGGCACTGATCCTCATAGACGTAGAGTAGTTCAAACTGTCTATGATTCACATGGTGGCACTGATCCTCATAGACGTAGAGTTGTCCAAACTGTATGATTCACATGGTGGCACTGATCCTCATAGACGTAGAGTAGTTCAAACTGTCTATGATTCACATGGTGGCACTGATCCTCATAGACGTAGAGTAGTCCAAACTGTGTATGATTCACATGGTGGCCTCCCGAGTGGCTCAGCGGTCTAAGGCACTGCATCAAATCAAATGTTATTTGTCACAAACACATGTTTAGCAGATGTTATTGTGGGTGTAACAAAATGCTTGTGTTCCTAGTTCCAACTGTGCAGTAATATCTAACAATTCACAACATACATAATACACACAACCTAAGAGTAAAATAATGGAATTAAGGAATATATAAGTATTAGGATGAGCAATGTCGGAGTGGCATAGATTAAAATACAGTAGAAAAGAATATAGTACATAAATATGAGATGAGTAAAGCAAAAATCTGTAAACATTATTAGTGACTAGTGCTACAGGCGTCACTACAGATCCGGGTTCGACCAGGAGACCCATGAAGCGGCGCACAACTGGCCTATCATCATCCAGGTTAGATGAGGGTTTTGTCCTTGTCCCATCGCACTCTAGCGACTCCTGTGGGGAAACGGCATCCCCAGCCGTGTCCTCAGAGCATGCGCAGACCAGCTGGCTGGTGTGTTTACGGATATTTTCAATCAAGCCTTATCCCAGTCTGCTCTTCCCACATGCTTAAAGAGGGCCACCATTGTTCCTGTTCCCAAGAAAGCTAAGGTAACTGAGCTAAACGACTACCCTAGACCCACACCAATTTGCTTACCGCCCCAATAGGTCCACAGACGATGCAACCGCAACCACACTGCACACTATCCCATCTGGACAAGAGGAATACCTATGTGAGAATGCTGTTCATCGACTATAGCTCAGCATTTAACACAATAATACCCTCCAAACTTGTCATCAAGCTCGAGACCCTGGGTCTCGACCCCGCCCTGTGCAACTGGGTACTGGACTTCCTGACGTGCCACCCTCAGGTGGTGAGGGTAGGTAACAACATCTCCACCCGCTGATCCTCATCACTAGGGCCCCACAAGGGTGCGTTCTGAGCCCTCTCCTGTACTCCTTGTTCACCCACGGTTGCGTGGCCATGCACGCCTCCAACTCAATCATCAAGTTTGCAGACGACACTACAGTGGTAGGCTTGATTACCAACAACGATGAGACGGCCTACAGGGAGGAGGTGAGGGCCCTCGGAGTGTGGTGTCAGGAAAATAACCTCACACTCAACGTCAATAAAACAAAGGAGATGATCGTGGACTTCAGGAAACAGCAGAGTGAGCACCCCACTATCCACATCGACGGGACAGTAGTAAGTTTTAAGTTCCTCAGCGTTCACATCACGGACAACTGAATTGGTCCACCCACACAGACAACGTGGTGAAGAAGGCGCAGCAGCGCCTCTTCAACCTCAGGTGGCTGAAGAAATTCGACTTGTCACCAAAAGCACTCACAAACTTTTACAGATGCACAATCGAGAGCATCCTGTCGGGCTGTATCACCGCCTGGCACGGCAACTGCTCCACCCACAACCATAAGGCTCTCCAGAGCCTAGTGAGGCCTGCACAACGCATCACCGGGGGAAATGTCACAGGAAGGCCATAAAGATCATCAAGGACAACAACCACCCGAGCCACTGCCTGTTCACCCCGCTATCATCCAGTAGGCGAGGTCAGTACAGGTGCATCAAAGCAGGGACGGAGAGACTGAAAAACAGCTTCTATCTCAAGGCCATCAGACTGTTAAACAGCCACCACTAACATTGAGAGGCTGCTGCCAACATACTGACTCAACTCCAGCCACTTTAATAATGGAAAAATGGATGTAAAAAAATGTATCACTAGCCACTTTAAACAATGCCACTTAATATAATGTTTACATACCCTACATTACTCATCTCATATGCAGTATATACTGTACTCTATACCATATACTGCCATCTTTATGTTTTTACTTTACCTTTATTTAACTAGGCAAGTCAGTTAAGAACAAATTCTTATTTTCAATGACGGCCTAGGAACAGTGGGTTAACTGCCTGTTCAGGGGCAGAACGACAGATTTGTACCTTGTCAGCTCGGGTATTTGAACTTGCAACCTTCCGGTTACTAGTCCAACACTCTAACCATTAGGCTACCCTGCCGCCCCAAATAATACATGTATCACTAGCCACTTTAAACAATGCCACTTGTATATGTTTACATACCCTACATTACTCATCTCATACAGTGCCTTGCAAAAGTATTCAGCCCCCTTGAACTTTGCTACCTTTTGCCACATTTCAGGCTTCAAACATAAAGATATAAAACTGTATTTTTTTGTGAAGAATCAACAACAAGTGGGACACAATCATGAAGTGGAACAACATTTATTGGATATTTCAAACTTTTTTAACAAATCAAAAACTGAAAAATTGGGCGTGCAAAATTATTCAGCCCCTTTACTTTCAGTGCAGCAAACTCTCTCCAGAAGTTCAGTGAGGATCTCTGAATGATCCAATGTTGACCTAAATGACTAATGATGATAAATACAATCCACCTGTGTGTAATCAAGTCTCTGTATAAATGCACCTGCACTGTGATAGTCTCAGAGGTCCGTTAAAAGCGCAGAGAGCATCATGAAGAACAAGGAACACACCAGGCAGGTCCGAGATACTGTTGTGAAGAAGTTTAAAGCCGGATTTGGATACAAAAAGATTTCCCAAGCTTTTAACATCCCAAGGAGCACTATGCAAGCGATAATATTGAAATGGAAGGAGTATCAGACCACTGCAAATCTACCAAGACCTGGCCGTCCCTCTAAACTTTCAGCTCATACAAGGAGAAGACTGATCAGAGATGCAGCCAAGAGGCCCATGATCACTCTGGATGAACTGCAGAGATCTACAGCTGAGGTGGGAGACTCTGTCCATAGGACAACAATCAGTCTTATATTGCACAAATCTGGCCTTTATGGAAGAGTGGCAAGAAGAAAGCCATTTCTTAAAGATATCCATAAAAAGTGTCGTTTAAAGTTTGTCACAAGCCACCTGGGAGACACACCAAACATGTGGAAGAAGGTGCTCTGGTCAGATGAAACCAAAATTGAACTTTTTTGGCAACAATGCAAAACGTTATTGTCAGGATTTGGCCAGGGTTGTTCCGGTTTTTGGTCACTAGATGCCCCCATTGTGCCTTTTGACCTTTTGTCTTCCCTTGATCCCCATTATTATTTGCACCTGTGCCTCGTTTCCCCTGATTGTATTTAAACCCTTTGTTTTACTCAGTTCTTTGCTCTGTGTTTGTATGTTAGCACCCAGCCCTAGTACTCTGAGAGCTCTTGTTGATCCCAGTGGACTCTCTTGTGGAGTTCTGTTTTTTTGTTCTTGTTTGTTTGTTTGTTTTTGAGTACCTTTTGAGGCTTTTTGTGCTGTGCCTTCCACCTTGTGGATTTGCCTTTTTGTCTTGGAGGATTGCCTTTGTTCTTGTGGAATTTCTTTTGAGGTTGTGGAGTTACATGTTTTCCTGAAGAACTTCACTTTTTACTTCATTAAATACACCGTCTCAAGTACTGCTGTGTCTGCCTCATCTTCTGGGTTCTGCTGACTATTCGTGGTTCAGTTGGTTTAGTGACTGTTTCTCACTCTGGAGACCCGGGTTCGTAACCGGGTCCTGACAGTTATGTTTGGCGTAAAAGCAACACAGCTCATCACCCTGAACACACCATCCCCACTGTCAAACATGGTGGTGGTAGCATCATGGTTTGGGCCTGCTTTTCTTCAGCAGGGACAGAGAAGATGGTTAAAATTGATGGGAAGATGGATGGAGCCAAATACAGGACCATTCTGGAAGAAAACCTGATGGAGTCTGCAAAAGACCTGAGACTGGGACGGAGATTTGTCTTCCAACAAGACAATGATCCAAAACATAAAGCAAAATCTACAATGGAATGGTTCAAAAATAAACATATCCAGGTGTTAGAATGGCCAAGTCAAAGTCCAGACCTGAATCTAATCGAGAATCTGTGGAAAGAACTGAAAACTGCTGTTCACAAATGCTCTCCATCCAACCTCACTGAGCTCGAGCTGTTTTGCAAGGAGGATTGGGAAAAAGTCTCTCGATGTGCAAAAATGATAGAGACATACCCCAAGCGACTTACAGCTGTAATCGCAGCAAAAGGTGGCGCTACAAAGTATTAACTTAAGGGGCTGAATAATTTTGCACGCCCAATTTTTCAGTTTTTGATTTGTTGAAAAAGTTTGAAATATCCAATAAATGTTGTTCCACTTCATGATTGTGTCCCACTTGTTGTTGATTCTTCACAAAAAATACAGTTTTATATCTTTATGTTTGAAGCCTGAAATGTGGCAAAAGGTCGCAAAGTTCAAGGGGTCCGAATACTTTCGCGAGGCACTGTATGTATATACTGTACTCGATACCATCTACTGTATCTTGCCTATGTCGTTCTGTACCATCCCTCATTCATATATTTTATATACATATTCTTCATACCTTTACACTTGTGTGTATAAGGTAGTTGTTGTGAAATTGTTAGGTTAGATTACTCGTTGGTTATTACTGCATTGTCGGAACTAGAAGCACAAGAATTTCGCTACACTCGCATTAACATCTGCTAACCATGTGTGTGTGACAAATAAAATTTGATTTGATTTGGAACGGGCGCATGAACACTGACACGGTCGCCAGTTGTACGGTGTTTCCTCACATTGGTGTGGCTGGCTTCCGGGTTAAGTGAGCAGTGCGGCTTGGCAGGGTCATGTTTCAGAGGTCCAAGAGACTCTCGACCGTCGCCTCTCCCGAGTCCGTACGGGAGTTGCAGCGATGGGACAGGACTGTAACTGCCAAGAGACTCTCGACCGTCGCCTCTCCCGAGTCCGTACGGGAGTTGTCGCGATGGGACAAGACTGTAACTGCCAAGAGACTCTCGACCTTCGCCTCTCCCGAGTCCGTACGGTAGTTGCAGCGATGGGACAAGACTGTAACTGCCAAGAGACTCTCGACCTTCGCCTCTCCCGAGTCCATACGGTAGTTGCAGCGATGGGACAGGACTGTAACTGCCAATTGGATATCACAAAATTGGGGAGAAAAGGGGTAAACAATACAATTATTCACATGGTCTGACTAACACAGAGGAGAAACAGTGGTACCTCTTAAGAATGTTTGAGATACTCATTGTTGCCCCTCCCATTTAAAACACACACACCTGAAATAGTTAATTTATGGCAGAGCAAGATAGAGCCACAATCAAACTCAAGACATGAGATTTTTTTACAATCATTAATAGAAAGAAATTGCTACGTGTTCAGTAAATGTCAGCATTACAGTCAAAGTTAGTATGAAGTCAATGTCAGTATGACAGTCAAGGTTATTATGGGCTCAATGTCAGTATGACAGTCAAAGTTAGTATGACAGTCAATGTTATTATGAAGTCAATGTCAGTATGACAGTCAAGGTTATAATGAAGTCAATGTCATTATGACAGTCACGGTTATTATGGGGTCAATGTCAGTATGACAGTCAAGGTTATTATGGGGTCAACGTCAGTATGACAGTCATTGTTATTATGGAGTCAGTTGTAAATGAGAACTTGTTCTCAACTGGCCTACCTGGTTAAATAAAGGTGAAATAACAAATCTAAAAATAATCATGTCAGTATAACAGTCAATGTTAGGTATTTGGAATATGACCTCATGACTGTCTTTACATTAACAAAGTGTGTGAAGGGAAATGGGCCTTTGTTCATCATCAGCAACATTTCTGTTAAAAGGGTTTCTTTTTGGATTTGGCTATTAAACACAACAAAAATGTCTATTAGATGAATTCTTGCAGAGGCATGTGATGTCAGAGAGCAGAGGAATGGCCTGGTCCTCTGGCAGCTAGCACCACCAGGGGAAGCCCCAGAGACCGAGTACAGAGTACACAGCTGCTTGTTTTTATCTCTGCTCTCCCTCCACCTGCTCTGCCTGTTGTTATGGAAATGGCCTGTATGTGAGTGAAGGGGAATTTTCTGCCTGTTTCCCTGAGCTGAGGCAGTGTTTTTGCTTCAGAGTTATGACCTCACCGTACATTTATCTGCCAGACTCCTTATGGACATCCAAGAACAGGAAGGGGTGTGGACTCTGAATACTTAATCGGTTCTGGACATAAAATGACAAACAGCCAACCATCCTCACTGCAGCCACATCTTCATATGGGATGCATGAGAGTTGGCAGCCCTGGGATGGTGTAAGACTGATCATGTTCTTCTTCGTTAGTTTACAATAACTGCTCTACACAGGAAGGATGTGTTTTTTATGAAGAACATGTGAAACCAAAGAAAAAGCCTTTACCCACCCTGGATTTGTGATGTTATGTTTATCTGATCCTGCCACATTGCTAGGCAACTGTGACTTAAATCACTATTCCATACATCTGCTGTGTAAGGAGAGGTGGACTCCTTACTAACGTCCGGTCAGATATTTATTGTGTATTGTGGCAAAGATTTATCACATTTAACCGGTTCCAGTTTTCAAATATAACTGTCTAGTCTTTGACTCCTGACTCCTGCCTGCTGTGCTCCAGGCCTACTCCTGCCAGTACCATTCTCCTGGCCTGTCTCAAGTCTTTGACTCCTGACTCCTGCCTGCTGTGCTCCAGGCCTACTCCTGCCAGTACCATTCTCCTGGCCTGTCTCAAGTCTTTGACTCCTGCCTGCTGTGCTCCAGGCCTACTCCTGCCAGTACCATTCTCCTGGCCTGTCTCAAGTCTTTGACTCCTGCCTGCTGTGCTCCAGGCCTACTCCTGCTAGTACCATTCTCCTGGCCTGTCTCAAGTCTTTGACTCCTGCCTGCTGTGCTCCAGGCCTACTCCTGCCAGTACCATTCTCCTGGCCTGTCTCAAGTCTTTGACTCCTGCCTGCTGTGCTCCAGGCCTACTCCTGCCAGTACCATTCTCCTGGCCTGTCTCAAGTCTTTGACTCCTGCCTGCTGTGCTACAGGCCTACTCCTGCCAGTACCATTCTCCTGGCCTGTCTCAAGTCTTTGACTCCTGCCTGCTGTGCTCCAGGCCTACTCCTGCCAGTACCATTCTCCTGGCCTGTCTCAAGTCTTTGACTCCTGCCTGCTGTGCTCCAGGCCTACTCCTGCCAGTACCATTCTCCTGGCCTGTCTCAAGTCTTTGACTCCTGCCTGCTGTGCTCCAGGCCTACTCCTGCCAGTACCATTCTCCTGGCCTGTCTCAAGTCTTTGACTCCTGCCTGCTGTGCTCCAGGCCTACTCCTGCCAGTACCATTCTCCTGGCCTGTCTCTTCTACTGTCGTCCCTGCCTTACTACATTAGAGTCAAGGAGTGAGCATTGACATGGCATGGGCACAACTTTCCATATACCCCACTGCTCTCACTATAGAGATACATGTTTAATAGGATCTCTGGGGCTCTGATACTCTGGGTGGTGTTCCACAGTCCTGACACACTGTGAGAGGACACTAACCTTGGATCAGGTCTTATTTTAGGGTAATTTAGTAACCATTCCTACTGAGGTTTGTTTATATAGAAACAGCCTGTGTGTGAGTGTGAAGGGGAAGTATTTCTCTGAGCTGCGGTCCACAACCAGACATGTTTGTTTTTGCTGTTTTTACTATCATGAGGCACACGCCCACACTAGCTGCTGCAATATCATGCCTCCAGAGAGCGGGAAAATATTATGGAGCTTCAAACTTTAGTAGCCTACTTTAGTAGCCTGCTATACTTTCACTTGGGTTAGTCACTTCATACATCACACACACTTACACCGAGAAGAAACTTGACTACGAGTCAGGGTTGCCAGGTCTAACTAAAATGTCTAGCACAAAGACCACTCAAAGCCCACCCAAAAGACCTGAAAACTAGCCCACATTTTTTTGGTTCACAGCAATTGGAGTTGCCACATGTATACAATAAACCAATTTTATCGAGCCAATTAAGAAGAAATATCGGCGTAACTTGTAACGACATTAGAAATTTGGTTTCCATCAATGACGTGATAAACTAATTTGAATATGTAGCAAGGGAAAATAAAATTTGACATTAAACTCGCCAGATCCTTTTCCATCAATGGATATCGATATAACTTGTTTGACTGCTGTGATTAAGCAATAACGCATGACGGGGGGGGTGTGGTATATGGCCAATAAACCACGGCTAAGGGCTGTTCTTAAGCATGACGCAGCGCAGAGTGCCTGGATACAGCCATTTGCTGTGGCATTTTGGCCATATACCACAACCCCCCAGGGGTTCCTTATTGCTATTATAAACTGGTCAGCATTGTAAAAAAATGTTTTTGTCATACCCATGGTGTATGGTCTGATATACCAGGGCTTTCAGCCAATCAGCATTCAGGGCTTGAACCCAGTTTATAATTGTAAATAAATCCCTTTTGCACATGTGCATAACTATAGATAAATCAGACAGGATAGTTTGAGTGATGAAAGTTGAACAGAGGATCTCGAAATCTCTGAGCAAAAAACAATTGGACAAGCTCAAAAAAATAAATGTTAGGTTATTTTATGGCAATTGTGCCATTATTATGTGATCATGTGATAACACTACAAACAGTTATAAATGGCTCATTTCAATAGGCATAGGCCACAGACTAAGATCTGGGTTTAAGATTGTAATTCAACTTTGCCATGGTTTTCTTAGATGCAGATAGCCTATAAACACAAATGCTTTGTTTGTAAATTATCACTTAGTGTTGGAGTGTGCCCCTGGTAATCTGTAAATAAAAAAACAATAAAATGTTGCCATCTGGTTTGTTTAAATTATGGCTAACGGAACCCCTCAACAACATTCCGCTGAAAAGGCAGCGAGCGAAACTCAATTTTTTTCTTCAAATATGTAACTTTCATACATTCACAAGTGCAATACACCAAATTAAAGCTTAACTTCTTGTTAATCTACCCATCGTGTCCGATTTCAAAAAGGCTTTACAGCGAAAGCACAATATATGATTATGTTAGGTCAGAGCCTAGTCACAAAAACACATCCATTTTCCAGCAAAAGAGGCAAGTCACAAAAAGCAGAAATAGAGATACAATTAATCACTAACCTTTGATGATCTTCATCAGATGGCACTCATAGGACTTCATGTTACACAATACATGTATGTTTTGTTTGATAAAGTTCATATTTATATGCAAACTGTAGAAAAGGCCCATGGAGTTGGTGGAATACTCCTTTAATTAATTGCCATTTACTCAGCTGGGCCAGGGGCGCTTTAATTAGGTCAGGTGGAAATGTCCTACAGATCTCAACTCTATAAAAGGAGGAAATTGCCATCGCCTGATCTCGCTGCTTTCTCTTCCCTAAATCCATCTGATCCAGAAGTTCTGTGCGTCCATGAATCCACGTAAGTCCACCGACTCTTACCTTTCATCTGAATGATCTGTGGTGATCGGGAGAGTGGGCCATTCAGTTATTGTTTATAGTTATCACCGCGGAGCGCGGCTTGGAGCGCACGCTTGAAACATATTGTGTAATGTGAATTGTTAATAATGACTGCTATGATTTGATCTTTGATTATGAATTTGATTGTATACATGTTATTTGTTTCCTTTGTGATGCAGCACAGACTACCAGTAAATATACCACTTTATGGTTAAAGGAATTCCTGCCTCAGTCTCATACATTCCTCTGTCACCTGACACGTGACCACCTGTTCACCTTCACTGTCAGTCATCCTACCTGTCCAGCAACCCACACAGATTCCACTAATCTTTCAATGGTCCTTTGAGCCGGATGATGACTGAACCAAAAACAGGTGAAAAGGAAATGGAGGCGGAGAGGGAAGAATTGTCTCCACTGGAAGGAAGAAGGGAGGAGGAGAGAGCAGCTGAGGGAAAGGTCTTGGAACAAAGGAAATATCCAGGAGCTAAGCCTAAAGCAACAAAGGCTTCATCCTCAACTACCAGGAGCACCAGAAGAACCAGGCAAGCACCTGGTTATCTTAAGGACTATGTGGTCGAGGTTCCGACATCAAAGGGCAAGCCCACCAGAGCTCAAAGAGTTGATGGATCAACTATATGTTTCAGCCATCAACCATCCCCACTGAGCCAAGGACCGGAAACTGCTTTGGAGCAGGAAAGTGGTCTACGTGAGGAACCTATGGAAGAGGTAACTCCCACTGCACAGGTCGACCAGCTTCCAGAGGCAGGCTCCGCTCACCCCTTAACTAATGGGAAATCGTCGAAGCACTCTAGACGGAGTGGGAGTTCGACCAGTGGATACCCCTTTGGAAGTGGCCATGGCAGCCGCCATTCACTAGCCCTCAGCAATTCACAGAACGCTGTCCTACAAGAGAGGATGAAACTATTAGCTTTGGAGGAAATTGAGCGTCAGATTGAGGAGGAACGACAGGCTGACGAACAATGTCACCAATTGGATGTGCAGGCCCGTAGAGCTCTACAGGAAAGGGAATTCATTGCCAAGGACCTGGCACAGCAGCGACGGCACCGTCAAGCCAGAAGGGAATTAGAGGAGGCACGGATGGTCTCATCCTTCCTGGAGAGGAACGAACAGGGAGTTGACCTGACCACCCCTCCACATGGACCTGAACTGTCTGCCTTTCTTTCCCAATCTGCCCCTCTGGTACAGCATGGCACACAGTCCTCGGAGGCTCCGGGGTCAACAGCCAACACGGAGCACGGGAGACGGGCCGCTCCGCCAATGCCCTCTATGCCAGTGACACAAGTTAGCATTCCTCCATCTGGACAAAGCATCACTCCTTCGCCTTTCCGCCAATTACCAACCAAGGCAAATCGTTCCTTTCATCCGGGGCCAGGCCAGTCCTCAAACAACAGGTCGGAGGGCTCTCGCCCAATTCCGGCTGCCACAAATGGTGGGTCTGGGACAGTAGGTGACCGGCCCAATGAGGCCACAGTGGGCTCATCAGAAGTCCCGGGTTTATCCTTCACGCAACCAGAAGAGGGAGCCAACATTATGAAACTTCTAGTAGCCTCAGCCTATGGAATTCCCAGACCCAAACTGCCATACTTTGAAAATGGAAAGGAGAGTGAATTTGTCCTTTTGGAAATGGCATTGGAGAGTCTACTGGGTATTCACAGTCATCTGTCAGAACGCTACAAATACCAAGTACTAATGGATCATTTGCGGTTTCCAAGTGCATACAGGCTGGCCCAATCCTTTATGCATTCCGCAACACCATACACGACAGCTCTCCAGGCCCTGAAGGCAAGATATGGTGAGCCACGTCAGCTAGTCCAGAATGAACTAAACAACATCCTGAACACGTCTCCAATTAAAATGGGAGACCATGCTGCCTTCCAAGAATTCTCCCTGGCTGTCCAATCCCTGACCTCTATGCTCCAATCCGTTGAAGGAGAAGACGGGAACGAGCTAAAATGTGGCTCCCACGTGGACAGGCTTCTTAGCAAACTTCCAGTGTACCTCAGAGACAGTTTCATTGAACATTGTTTGAATAAGGGCATCCTGAAAGAGGGCTCGAGAAGCACCTATGCTCTCAGAGACCTGGCCACATGGTTGGAGGTGAAGGCAAAGGCGAAGAGCATCGCTCACCAGGCCACAATCTCCGCCATAGCCATAGGGGGAAGGAAGGAGTTTGAACGCCAGCAGGGACAGAAAAGACCAAATCCCACTACCATGTACTTAAATAGTGAGGCCGGGGAGGAACCAGGGAAGAAGACCCCTCTCAAGAGCAAGAACATCAAATTCCAGCCTTACTGCCCATATTGCAATAGTAAGGGGCACTTCCTTGGCTCATGCCCCAGAGTAAAAAAGCTCACTCAAACTCAATTGAAGGCCTGGATCACTTCAGGCGAGCGATGCTACAAGTGTGCCCGTAGCCATAAGGTGGAGACCTGCACATTGAGGAAACCCTGCAACCGCTGTGAAGAAATCCATCTCACCGTGTTGCATGATCTATTTCCCCAAGCAAAGAAGGAGCAGAGTATGCTCATGGTAGGAGCTGCAAAGGAGCTGTATCTCGACCAGCAGAACCGGTCTCCAAGGGTCATGTTGAAGGTGGTCAAGGTCACTCTGCAAAGTGAAGGGAGAAGCATTGATACATTCGCCGTTCTAGATGATGGGTCAGAAAGAACAATCATTCTCACAGCGGCCACCCGTCAGCTTAACCTGGAAGGGACCCCGAGACCCTTAATCTCAGAACGGTGCGACATGATGTTATCCAAATGAAAGGCTCTGCTGTAACCTTCAGCATTTCACCTTCAGGAAACAGGGCGTGGCCTATAACATCACCAATGCCTTCACGGCAGATGGCTTGAATCTCGCAGAGCACTCCTGCCCGGTAAGTGTTCTACAGAAACAATATCCTCATCTACGAGGATTGCCTCTTCCTAACCTGGCCAGAGTAGCACCACTTATCCTGATTGGGTCAGACCACCCACATCTCGTCACCCCGACTGAGCCTATACGAGCTGGACCAGAAGGAGGACCCATTGCTGTCCATACATCCTTGGGTTGGGCTGTGCAAGGTCCATCCCATCTACTTCTCTCCACCCAAGCTGTACAGTCACAGCAAGTCCTCTTCACCAGAAGCAATCCAGATGCAGCCACTGACCTCCTTCGGAATGTTGAGATGCTATGGAAGATGGACACCTTCTCCAACCGGAAGCTACAGGAGGTCACTCGCTCGAAAAATGACTCCTATGCATTAGACCTCCTGGAGAAGAGCACCACCACCACTGAAATGGATGGCGTTCGCAGGTATGCAACCCCACTGCTACGGGTGCCCAACCATCCTCCTCTGGCAACCACGACACGGGCTGTACTCCCACTACTGCGTGGAACAGAGCGACGCCTGGTGAAGAATCCTGAGCTTGCAGAAGTTCATAACCGAGAGATTCATAACCTTGTGAAGGCAGGCTACGTCACTGAAGTGACAGCTCATGAAGAGGGAAACGCACTCCGTGAATCCTGGTATCTCCCTCACCATGTTATCCAGCAACATGGTGGGAAGTATAGACTTGTCTTCAACTGTTCATTCCAAGCAGCTGGTCAAAGCCTGAATGACTGTCTACTCCCCGGACCAACCTTAGGTCCTTCCTTGCTCGGTGTCCTTCTCCGGTTCCGGCAGCACTCTACAGCCATCAGTGGAGACATCAAAGCCATGTTTCATCAGATTCGTTTACTGCCTTCCGACACCACACTGCTCCGGTTCATATGGCGAAATATGGAACGAGATGCAGAGCCCACAATCTATGAATGGCAGGTACTCCCATTCGGCACCACCTGCAGTCCTTGCTGTGCCATATACGCTCTGCAGAGACACGCACGGGAGCATCCAGACAGTGACCCAGAAGTATTGGATTCAGTGGAAAATGCCTTCTATGTGGATAACTGCTTACAAAGCATCCCATCCACGGCTGAAGCGAAATCACTCCTTGATAAAGTGCGGAATCTCCTGTCCAAAGGGGGATTTGAGGTCCGACAGTGGGCTAGTAACAGAGCGGAGGTTATCCAGCACCTCCCGCCACAAGCTAGGTCCAGTAGCAGTGAACTATGGCTAACGCAGTCTGGTGCTAACCCAGAAGAGCCCACTCTAGGACTGAGGTGGAGCTGCCTACCGGATACCCTGGGGTATAAGCACCGCTCATCCCGAGTACCGAAACCCCCACTCTGCGCACCATCTATCGGACCCTGGCCAGTCAATACGATCCCCTTGGGTATATCCTGCCATACACAACACGGGCCAAAGTCTTAGTCCAGGACCTGTGGCAGACCAAGAGGGACTGGGATGAACCAATCCACCCAGCTGACCTAGTGGAACGATGGATCTGTTGGGAAACTGAGTTAACGGAGCTCTCTGATGTCCAAATGCCAAGATGTTATGTACCATCCTGTGTTGACCAACTGGGATCATGCATGGAACTGCATGTGTTCTGTGACGCTTCGGAGCGAGCTTATGGGGCGGTTTCCTATCTTAGAGTGGAGGATAAGGCAGGCCACACCCATGTCTCCTTTGTCATGGCCAGGTCCAGGGTCGCACCCAAGAAGCAGTTGTCAATGCCTAGGCTGGAACTCAGTGCTGCCCTTTCCGGAGCCCAGTTGGCCTCTACCTTGCGAGCCGAGCTCACCTTGCCAATCCAAAGGATCATCTACTGGAGTGATTCGACCACTGTATTGACATGGCTCAAGTCGGAGTCCTGCAGGTATAAGGTGTTTGTCGGGACTCGCATTGCGGAAATCCAAGACCTAACAGAAGTCCAGGACTGGAGGTATGTTGATAGCATAAACAATCCTGCTGATGACATTACTAGAGGTAAAACCCTTAAGGAATTGGCTAAACCCCATCGCTGGAGCTTGGGACCACCATTCTTGTCCCAACCAGAGAACGAGTGGCCGACAGCCTCCAGGCGTGCGGCCCCTCCGCGACCGACTGAAGCTCATGAGGAAGTCTGCCCAATGCTACAGCATTTCTACGGAACCAACAACGGCTCTCCCTGACCTAACACAATCCCAAACACTGCCGGATCTGATCACAGCCACAAACCAGACCTCAGATGGGGTGGCTTCTATACCTACCTCCCTCGCGGCAGAGACACTACTCCTCCAGCAAGCACAAGCAGTTAGCTTCCCTGAGGAGTTAAAAGCTCTGAAAGCCGGTAGGGAAATGGCTAAGGGCAGCCGTCTTCTCTCTCTTGCCCCAGAATATGATCCAATCCTTGGAGTGATCAGAGTCGGAGGGAGGCTGCGCCAAGCGGAGGTTTTGGACCCAGATGCTATCCACCCAATTATCCTCGACTCCAGACACCCTCTTACCAGGCTCCTCATCAAGAGTTATGATGAGCGGCTTCTCCACCCAGGGCCAGAGAGGGTCTATGGGGAGATGAGGCGGAAGTACTGGATAATTGGAGGACGAGGAGCCATTCGTAAGCACCAATACGCCTGAGTAGAATGTCAGAGATGGCGGGCCGGAGCTACGGTGCCCAAAATGGCAGATTTACCCCTGCTCGCTTGCGCCTCCTTAAACCACCCTTCTGGTCAACAGGAGTAGATTGCTTCGGCCCCTTGATGATCAAGTTAGGTCGTCGTGTGGAAAAGCGCTGGGGCATTCTATTCAAGTGTATGACAACCAGATGTGTCCACCTGGACCTACTGGAGAGTTTGGATACGGAAGCCTTCCTCATGGCCCTACGGCGGTTTATCTCCCGACGAGGGAAACCCTACGAGATCCTGGCTGACAGAGGTACGAACTTCAAGGCAGGAGAAGCCAGGTTGGAGGAAGCCTTCCAAGCCATGGAACCCAGCCTCCAGGATCAGCTGATGGACCAACAAATCTCATTCAAATTTAACCCTCCAGGCGCTCCTCATTTTGGAGGAACATGGGAGCGAGAGATCAAATCTGTAAAGACGGCCTTACGAGTCGTACTAGGGGACCAAACTGTCACTGAAACGGTCTTGAGGACTGTCCTGATAGAGGTGGAAGGGATTCTGAACTCCAAACCCTTGGGATATCTCTCTGCAGACATCGCTGACCCCGATCCGGTTACACCGAATATGCTCTTGATGGGACGCCGAGATGCGTCACTTCCTCAAGCCATGTATGCTGATACCAACCTCGTAGGCAGACGCCGGTGGCGACACAGCCAAATCTTAGCTGACCATTTTTGGGCCCGATTCATTCGGGATTACCTACCAAGTCTACAGCACAGAGGGAAATGGCGGAGAGAAATGGCCAGCCTGGAAACTGGCCAAGTAGTAATGATGGTGGACCCTCAGCTGCCTCGAGCCTCCTGGCCGGTGGGCCGTATAACTAAGACCATGCCTGGGACCGATGGTCGTGTTAGATCAGTGGAAATCCAGGTGAAGAACCGAACATATATCCGGCCAGTTGCCCGACTGATTCCTCTCCCTGAGATGACAGAGGATGGGGAGCAATGAGCCTTTTTGAGGAATGTGGAAATTAACAAATTTCCGGGGTGGCTGTAGAAAAGGCCCATGGAGTTGGTGGAATACTCCTTTAATTAATTGCCATTTACTCAGCTGGGCCAGGGGCGCTTTAATTAGGTCAGGTGGAAATGTCCTACAGATCTCAACTCTATAAAAGGAGGAAATTGCCATCGCCTGATCTTGCTGCTTTCTCTTCCCTAAATCCATCTGATCCAGAAGTTCTGTGCGTCCATGAATCCACGTAAGTCCACCGACTCTTACCTTTCATCTGAATGATCTGTGGTGATCGGGAGAGTGGGCCATTCAGTTATTGTTTATAGTTATCACCGCGGAGCGCGGCTTGGAGCGCACGCTTGAAACATATTGTGTAATGTGAATTGTTAATAATAACTGCTATGATTTGATCTTTGATTATGAATTTGATTGTACACATGTTATTTGTTTCCTTTGTGATGCAGCACAGACTACCAGTAAATATACCACTTTATGGTTAAAGGAATTCCTGCCTCAGTCTCATACATTCCTCTGTCACCTGACACGTGACCACCTGTTCACCTTCACTGTCAGTCATCCTACCTGTCCAGCAACCCACACAGATTCCACTAATCTTTCACAAACCATTGGCGCGTTATTGTTCAGTAATATTTTGCTTCCAAAACATCCGGTGATTTTGCAGAGAGCCACATCAATTTACAGAAATAGGCATCATAAACTTTAATATAAGATGTTATGTGTTATGCACAGAATTAGAGATATACTTCTCCTTAATGCAACCGCTGTGTCAGATAAAAAAAAACTTTACGGATAAAGCAAACCATGCAATAATTTGAGTACGTTTAGGATGTTTTATCATAAATCTTCAATAATGTTCCAACCGGAGAATTCCTTTGTCTTTAGAAATACAATGGAGTGCAAGCTAATTCTCACGTGAGCGCACGTGATCAGCTCATGCCACTCTGGCAGACCTCTGACTCAGTCAGCTCCCATTTCCTCCTCCTTCACAGTAGAAGCATCAAACAAGGTTCTAAAGACTGTTGACATCTAGTGGAAGCCTTAGGAAGTGCAATATGAACCCATAGACCCTGTATATTGGATAGGCAATGAGTTGAAAAACTACAAACCTCAGATTTCCCACTTCCTGGTTGGATTTTTCTCAGGTTTTCGCCTGCCATATGAGTTCTGTTATACTCACAGACATCATTCAAACAGTTTTAGAAACTGAGTGTTTTCTATCCAAATCTACTAATGATATGCATATATTAGCAACTGGGCCTGAGTAGCAGGCAGTTTACTCTGGGCACGCTTTTCATCCAAAGTGAAGTCCCCTATCCCAAACAGGTTTTAATATAGGGAATTTGAAAATATTTATAATTTTACTTTCAATACTTAAGTATCAAAAGTAAATGTAATTGCTAAAATATACCTAAGAATTTAAAGTCAATGTAATTGCTAAAATATTAAAACCAAATACTTTTGGACTTTTACTCAAGTGGTATTTTACTAGGTAACGTTCACTTTTACTTGAGCAATTTTCTATTACGGTAACTGAACTTTTACTCAAGTATGACAATTGGGTACTTTTTCCACCACTGTACATATATATAACTTTCATTTTTCTTTATTTTTAAGAGAAATGCCATGGCGTTCGTGGTGCAACATATGACTCCAACCAATACATTTTTACCTGCGACATTGTTTTCAAAGTATATCAATGGTCGTGAAAATGACGAACATGGCAACTCTACTATGAGTTTTATTTCCGTCACGGCGCAGACCATATTAAGAAATCGCATGATATCATTCATGTCACCGCCTACCAAAGGGCTCTTAGGCTCAATTATTCTCGGCTGACGCCACATACCTAAACTATATCGCAGTTTCGGTTAGTTACAATGATTATTCCGACAAATTCTGGTTCTGACATTTTGTGGAAACTGAACTGCGCGTACAGTAAGTGAAAATTTTACAGCATGGCGATACATTTTTGCATACAACTTTTACACTTATTGCAATGTGACTAAGGTTACTATAAACAATTGTGTGTTCTTTCTCAGCTGTAGGTTATCGGGTGTGCTCGCATTGTAAACTGCGTAACGTTACATGTATGTTACACACTTATTGAATTGTATCAGATTTTATCAACGTATTTGTATAAACGTGATGATATGGGTTTTGTTAGGACCACCGCAGGATAAGTGGATGTTAGGACCACCGCACATTTTTTACATGTGTTTTTAGGACTACCGGTATTTCATAAATTGGGAGGAACGTGCCTTTTTTTGTAACTGACCATTCATTCCATGTTAAAACAAAGCTACCAATGAGGCGAAATTACGCTCCTCCACGTAGGATGATTTGTACATTACAGTAGCAGGTACCATGCTAGTACCAAGCAAGCAAATCCAAGTCTATGGGGGGAATCCCCATCAGCCGGTCCAAACAAGCATGAGCAGGTTTAAAAGCCAAGGTGGACCTTATGGGTGGAGGCAGTTACTGTATATAGGCGTAGTGGAGCATGTGAGAGGAACTCATACTCAATTCAAGCATATTGATGGTATGTTTGATTACTTTCCCCGATCTCCTCCCAACACAATGACACTCCAATTCCACAAACAATTTAGTATGTTGTTCAGTTTTTTTCCATGCTGCATGTCTCCAACAATGCACAGACACATTGTGCCTGTGCTGTGTGGTGAGATTTCCTGCTTTGATTTATCTTTTGCAATAGCCTAACATGATGCAACACTGACAAAATGAAATGTTGTGATTGATGGAGTAGATTTGTAACTGCGTTCTCTCTTTTTCACAGTCCTAGTGGGGTGTCTGCTGCCTGTTGTAGACAACATTAACTGTAAGGTGATCCAACATCCTAACTATACAACGACCTATGAACTACTTGAATCTCTGCCTTTGGCCAATTGCGAGACCCAGTGGTTGGATGAAAACGTGAGTGACAGGAGAAGCTACTTACAATATGACGACTCATTAAGGAGTGGTAAAATGTTCAAGTAAAATGGTTGGTAAAAATGTTCAAGTCATTGAAAGCCTGGTTCTAAAGAGATTCAGCCTTCTGCTCCAGCACAGCATAAACATAGCCCACCTGATTCAACTAATCATGTTCATGATAAGCAATGCAGTGTTAGTGCTGAGCTTGAACAAAAGCCTGCACACCCAGTAGTTCTTTAGGACCAGGAGTTGGGAAACACTGAACTACAGTACTTTATGTTAAACCTTACGTTGTCTATTTTACTTTATTTAGATGACTGTTCTTGCCAATGACAAAGAGATAGACGAAAACCGTACTTTGGCTCAGACCAGTCACTCCATCACTATCTTAGGCTGCCTGGACAGACTGACCTACTCAATGGACTGCATGCTGACTGTGGTATGTTACTGTTACTGATGTGGTTACTCTAGTGTGTCTGTTGGATCTGATGCAGCACGGACATGGTTTAAGGTACACCAATAAGATCATGTATGTGTCTATGTCGTAGTTTGTCTACACCCCAGTTTTTAACATGTTAGGAAGGACAGGTGGGTGGGAGGGAGGGATAAAGTTGACGTCTGAAGTTTACATACACCTTAGCCAAATACATTTAAATTCAGCTTGTCACAATTCCTGACATTTAATCCAAGTCAAAATTCCCTGACTTAGGTCAGTTAGGATCACCGCTTTATTTTAAGAATGTGAAATGTCAGAATAATAGTAGAGAATTATTTATTTTAGCATTTATTTCTTTCATCACATTCCCAGTGGGCCAGAAGTTTGCATACACTCAGTTAGTATTTGGTAGCATTGCCTTTAAATTGTTTAACTTGGGTCAAATGTTTCAGGTAGCCTTCCACAAGCTTCCCAAAATAAGTTTGGTGAATTTTGGGCCGTTCCTCCTCACAGCTGGTGTAACTGAGTCAGGTTTGTAGGCCTCCTTGCTCGCACATGCTTTTTCAGTTCTGCCGACACATTTTCTATGGGATTGAGGTCAGGGCTTTGTGATGGCCACTCCAATACCTTGACTTTGTTGTCCTTAAGCCATTTTGCCACAACTTTAGAAGTATGTTTGGTGTCACTGTCCATTTGGAAGACCCATTTGCAACCAAGCTTTAACTTCCTGACTGATGTCTTGACATGTTGCTTCAATATATCCACATAATGTTTTCTCTCCCTCATGATGCTATCTATTTTGTGAAGTGCACCAGTCCTTCCTGCAGCAAAGCACCCCCACAACATGCTGCCACCCCTGTGCTTCACATTTGGGATGGTGTTCTTCAGCTTGCAAGCCTCCACCTTTTTCCTCCAAACATAACGATTGTCATTATGGCCAAACAGTTCTATTTTTGTTTCATCAGACCAGAGGACATTTCTCCAAAAAGTACAATCTTTGTCCCATGTGCAGTTGCAAACCGAAGTCTGGCTTTTGGTTTTGGAGCAGTGGCTTTTTCCTTGCTGAGCGGCCTTTCAGGTTATGCCAATATAGGACTCGTTTTACTGTGGCTATAGATACTTTTGTACCTGTTTCCTCCAGCATCTTCACAAGGTCCTTTGCTGCTGTTCTGGGATTGATTTTCACTTGTTGCACCAAAGTACGTTCATCTCTAGGAGACAGAACGCATCTCCTTCCTGAAAGGTATGACTTCTGCGTGGTCCCATGGTGTTTATACTTGCGTACTATTGTTTGTACAGATGAGCGTGGTACCTTGAGGCATTTGAAATTGCTCCCAAGGATGAACCAGACTTGTGGAGGTCTACAATTTTTTTCTGAGGTCTTGGCTGATTTCCTATGAATTTCCCATGGTCAAGCAATGAGGCACTAAGTTTGAAGGTAGGCCTTGAAATACATCCACAGGTAGACCTCCAATTGACTCAAATGATGTTAATTAGCCTATCAGAAGCTTCTAAAGCCATGACATAATTTTCTGAAAATTTCCAAGCTGTTTAAAGGCACAATCAACTTAGTGCATGTAAACGTCTGACCCACTGGAATTGTAATAGTGAATTATAAGTGAAATAATCTGCCTGTAATCAATTGTTGGAAAAATTACTTGTATCATGCACAAAGTAGATGTGATAACCGACTTGCCAAAACTATAGTTTGTTAACAAGAAATTTGTGGAGTGGTTGAAAAAAATTAGTTTTAATGACTCCAACGTAAGTGTATGTAAACTTCAACTGTATGTCATGTGAGTGTTGGTATGTCCTGACATGTTCAATCAGGACATCTCACTCTGTCCTCTTTTCAACCAGTTTTTTTCTCTCTTACAGGCACCAGTTTGGGAGGTGCAGTGCCTCAGTGAGTAAACACACACACTAAGAACAAAGCTGCTAGAGGCTGTTGTATGAATGAGTGACAGGATGTGACATGGGAAGTTTGTCACATCGTTGACAGAGCATAGCAGCAGTCATTTTTTTTGTGGTGTCATTACTTTTTATTTTGTGTTCTCCAGCTAACTGCAGTCATGGACCTTATAAACCTGCCACCAATCTCCACAGTAATGACCATGTCCCCATCAATCAAGGTTAGAGTCAACAGTTTCACCTTTTCAATCTGACACTCTAATCTGACACTGCTTGTTTTACTGTAGCCAATCGGATTGCTTGCATTGAACCCGGTTCAAAGAAAAGACCCAGCTCTTTCTCTCTATTGGACTGTCTTGGGGAAACAGGAAGATATAACAGTTGATGTTACTCATCAACAACTTGGTGTGTTGTCACTTTAGCACTCTCCCTTCTCTCCCTGTGTTTACAACATGGTTCACTTTAATATGGCTCAACTGTTTATTATCTCACATTGGCTTATCATCAGGTGTGTTTATCTACTTTAATAGGACCATATTTAACCTCAGAGATTCCGCTTGGCTCAGAAAGAGTGTTACAGCTGAAATAACCACAGATTATCAGCTCTCTGAGTTGACTCAATTCACTACCTCTTTATCTTGCAATTAAACACTTGAATAACACTCCACTGCTGTGCTGTCTATAGAGTGAGGCAATGACAGAGCAGAGGCACTCAGGCTAAACAACACAGATTGAGTGTTAGTCAGATCTCTGGCACTCAGGCTAAACAACACAGATTGAATGTTAGTCAGATCTCTGGCACTCAGGCTAAACAACACAGATTGAGTGTTAGTCAGATCTCTGGCACTCAGGATAAACAACACAGATTGAGTGTTACTCAGATCTCTGGCACTCAGGCTAAACAACACAGATTGAGTGTTAGTCAGATCTCTGGCACTCAGGCTAAACAACAGAGATTGAGTGTTAGTCAGATCTCTGGCACTCAGGCTAAACAACAGAGATTGAGTGTTAGTCAGATCTCTGGCACTCAGGCTAAACAACAGAGATTGAGTGTTAGTCAGATCTCTGGCACTCAGGCTAAACAACACAGATTGAGTGTTAGTCAGATCTCTGGCACTCAGGCTAAACAACACAGATTGAGTGTTAGTTAGATCTCTGGCACTCAGGCTAAACAACACAGGCGGAGTGTTAGTCAGATATCTGTAACTGATCTGTAACTGGATTGAGGAGGTTTTCTGTGTGCTCAGTCTCTCTCTCTCTCCTCTCCCATAAACAGATGCTAGGAACCACACTGTTGTCTGGGTGCTGATGGGTGCGGTTGGAGTCGCCGTGTTCCTGCTGGGTTTGAAGGCAGCATATGTATTAAAGAGGTATGGATGGATGAATATACGGATTGGATGGATATATGGATGGATATATGGTTTGGATGGATGTATATACTAGAGGTTGACCAATTATGATTTTTCAACGCCGATACCGATAATTGGAGGACCAAAAAAAGCCGATACCAATTAATCGGCCGATTTTTGTTTTTATTTATTTTATTTGTAATAATGACAATTGCAACAATACTGAATCAACACTTTTATTTTAACTTAATATATTAAATACATTTAGCCTCAAAAAATAATGAAACATTTTCAATTTGGTTTAAATAATGCAAAAACAAAGTGTTGGAGAAGAAAGTAAAAGTACAATATGTGCCATGTAAAAAAAAGTAGTTTAAGTTCCTTGCTCAGAACATGAGAACATATGAAAGCTGGTGGTTCCTTTTAACATGAGTCTTCAACACTACCAGGTAAGAAGTTTTAGATTGTAGTTATTATAGGACTATTTCTCTCTATACCATTTGTATTTCATATACCTTTGACTATTGGATGTTCTTATAGGCACTTTAGTGTTGCAAGTGTAACAGTATAGCTTCTGTCCTTACCTAGCCTCGAACATGAACACATCGACAACAGCCACTCGCGAAGCATCGTTACCCATCGCTCCACAAAAGCCGCGGCCCTTGCAGGGCAAGGGGAACAACTACTTCAAGGTCTCAGAGCGAGTGACGTCACCGATTGAAACGCTATTAGTGCACACCCCGCTAACTAGCTAGCCATTTCACGTCAGTTACACCAGCCTAATCTCGGGAGTTGATAGGCTTGAAGTCATAAACAGCTCAATGCTTGAAGCACAGCGAAGAGCTGCTGCAAACCCACGAAAGTGCTGTTTGAATGAATGCTTACAAGCCTGCTGCTGCCTACCACCGCTCAGACAGATTGCTCTATCAAATATAAAATCATAGACTTAATTATAACATAATAACACACAGAAACCTTAGGTCATTAATATACAAATCAGCTGGGTTTGACAATCTGGACCCTCTATTTCTGAAACTGTCCGCCGCCATTGTCGCAACCCCTATTACCAGCCTGTTCAACCTCTCCTTCGTATCGTCTGAGATCCCCCAAGGATTGGAAAGCTGCCGTGGTCATCCCCCTATTCAAAGGGGGAGACACCCTGGACCCAAACTGTTACAGACCTATATCCATCCTGCCCTGCCTATCTAAGGATGTGCAATCCGGTTTCCGAGCCGGTCACGGGTGCACCTCAGCCACGCTCAAGGTACTAAACAATATCATAACCGCCATCGATAAAAGACAGTACTGTGAAGCAGTCTTCATCGACCTGGCCAAGGCTTTCGACTCTGTCAATCACCATATTCTTATCGGCAGACTCGGTAGCCTCGGTTTTTTCTAATGTCTGCCTTGCCTGGTTCACCAACTACTTAGCAGACAAGAGTTCAGTGTGTCAAATCGGAGTGCATGTTGCCTGGTCCTCTGGCAGTCTCTATGGGGGTACCACAGGGTTCAATTCTCGGGTCTACTCTTTTCTCTATATATATCAATGATGTTGCTCTTGCTGCGGGCGATTCCCTGATCCACCTCTACGCAGACGACACCATTCTGTATATCTTTGGCCCTTCCTTGGACACTGTTATCTAACCTCCAAACTAGCTTCAATGCCATACAACACTCCTTCCGTGGCCTCCAACTCCTCTTAAACGCTAGTAAAACCAAATGCATTTTCAACCCTTCGCTGCCTGCACCCGCACGCCCGACTAGCATCACCACCCTGGATGGTTCCGACCTAGAATATGTGGACATCTATAAGTACCTAGGTGTCTGGCTAGACTGCAAACTCTCCTTCCAGACTCATATCAAACATCTCCAATTCAAAATCAAATCTAGAGTCGTTTTTCTATTTTTGCAACAAAGCTTCCTTCACTCACGCCGCAAAACTTACCCTTGTAAAACTGACTATCCTACCGATCCTCGACTTCAGCGATGTCATCTACAAAATAGCTTCCAATACTCTACTCAGCAAACTGGATGCAGTTTCACAGTGGCATCCGTTTTGTTACTAAAGCACCTTATACCACCCTCCACTGCGACCTGTATGCTCTAGTCGGCTGGCCCTCACTACATGTTCGTCGCCAGACCCACTGGCTCCAGGTGATCTACAAGTTTATGCTAGGTAAAGCTCCGCCTTATCTCAGTTCACTGGTCACGATGGCAACACCTACCCGTAGCACGCGCTCCAGCAGGTGTATCTCACTGATCATCCCTAAAGCCAAAACCTCATTTGGCCGCCTTTCCGTCCAGTTCTCTGCTGCCTGTGACTGGAACAAATTACAAAAATCTCTGAAGTTGGAGACTTTTAACTCCCTCACCAACTTTAAACATCTGTTATCTGAGCAGCTATAACCGATCGCTGCAGCTGTACATAGTCCATCGGTATTTAGCCCACCCAATTTACCTACCTCATCCCATACTGTTTTTTAAATATACTTTTCTGCTCTTTTGCACACGAGTATCTCTACCTGCACATCATCATCTGATCATTTATCACTCCAGTGTTAATCTGCTAAATTGTAATTATTCACTCCTATGGCCTATTTATTGCCTACCTCCTCATGCCTTTTGCACACAATGTATGTAGATTCTTTTTTTCTACTCTGTTATTGACCTGTTCACTGTTTACTCCATGTGTAACTCTGTGTTGTCTGTTCACACTGCTATGCTTTATCTTGGCCAGGTCGCAGTTGCAAATGAGAACTTGTTCTCAGCTAGCCTAGGTGACTGGGAGACTAGTCGGGATGAAGTAAGGTGAAATAAATAAATATGGTCAAATCCGGACACTATCATTTTTAAAACAAAACGTTTATTCTTTCAGTGAAATAAGGAACCGTTCCGTATTTTATCTAATGGGTGGCATGCTTAAGTCTAAATATTCCTGTTACATTGCACAACCGTATGCCATAATTACGTAAAATTCTGGCAACGAGCCAGGCGACCCAAATGCTGCATATCCCCGGACTCTGTTGCACAGAACTCAAGAGAAGTGACACAATTTCCCTAGTTAAAGGAAATTTATGGTAGCAGGCAATATTTACTAAATATGCAGGTTTGAAAATATATACTTTTAAGAAAGGCGTTGATGTTTATGGTTAAGTGGCGAAGTAGGCTGATAAATTAACAGGCACCGCATCGATTATATGCAAGCAGGACAAGCTAGATAAACTAGTAATATCATCAACCATGTGTAGTTAACTAGTGATTATGTTAAGATTGATTGTTTTTTATAAGATATGTTTAATGCTAGCTAGCACCTTACCATGGCTCCTTGCTGCACTCGCATAACAGGTAGTCAGCCTGTCACGCAGTCTCCTCGTGGAGTGCAATGTAATTGGCCATGATCGGTTTCCAAAAATGCCGATTACCGATTGTTATGAAAACTTGAAATCGGCCGTAATTAATCGGCCATTCCGATTAATCGGTCGACCTCTAGTATATACAGCTTGTGTGGATGGATGTGTATACGGATTGGATGGATGGATATACGGCTTGGATGGATGGATGGATGGATAAATGGATAGGAATGTGTATGTGTAGAGTGAAAATATTGCTAAATATGTTTGTACTATGCTCTTATTTTTATAGATGTGTCTGCAAGACATGGAACAAGACGTTGACCCAACACTGTTCCTCAGTGTGATGCTAGCTGGCTGGCTGGATGTTTGGGTTGGTGGATGGTTTAATGCAATGCAACTGTTTGAGTGTTTAAGAGAGTTTCCTGTAATGGTCCTGTGGCATGACATGGCACGTGTTAGATTCTGAGACAGCTTTAGTAAACTCATTCGGACTGTGGAAGTTTAGAGTCTCCTTCAGCTGCACCAGCGAGTGCACAATGAGAAACTAGGCATTATACAAACTATTATAAAATATTACTACTCTGGGAAATAATGACTCAGAATAATATCTCTTGTGGTTTGAAGAATCATATACGGGTTACATGAATACTGTTTCAAGAATATGATCGGGGTTAGACTTCAGACTACTCCCTCTACCCCCTAATATATACACTATAAATGGATACTACATTGAAAGATTACTTCTGTTCACCATATATTGTTTTATTGATCAGAATATACTCTTTATGTAGCTATTTGCAGAACACACATTTCAGTTGAATGCATTCAGTTGTACAACTGACTAGTTTGTCTTTCCCTTTATTTTGTTTAATATTGTAAATTCTGTACTCAAATTTATACATAATATAATGTATTTCATAATGTATAACATATATATATATATATATATATAATCTCAGTATGTGATATTAATATTATACACAATAATTGTGCCAAATGAAGACAATGCAACTTACAATGCAAGGTTGGGGTCACTTCCTTTTCAATTCAGCCAATTCAGGAAGTATACTGAAATCCAAATTTCACATTTTCCTCAAATTGGAATTTTAGTTTACTTCCTGAATTAAAATGGATTTGACCCCAAACCTGACTTAACCATATGTGTTAAGAGTAAGTCTAGAGTAAGACATTATTTTGAGATTGAAACCATTGTGGATTTGAGGGAGACCTATGAAATGTTTTTTTGTGTGATCATTCCATGGGTTACTGTCCTTACAGGCAAATACAGTTGAAGTTGGAAGTTTACATACACTTAGGTTGGAGTCATTAAAACTCGTTTTTCAATCACTCCACATATTTCTTGTTAACAAACTTTAGTTTTGGCATGTCAGTTAGGACATCTACTTTGCATGACACAAGTAATTTTTCCAACAATTGTTGACAGATTATTTCACTTATAAGTCACTGTATCACAATTCCAGTGGGTCAGAAGTTTACATACACTAAATTCACTGTGCCTTTAAACAGCTTGGAAAATTTCTGAAAATGATGTGATAGGCTAATTGACAATTTTAGTCAATTGGAGGGTTACCTGTGGATGTAATTCAATACCTACCTTCAAACTCAGTGCCTCTTTGCTTGACATCATGGGAAAATCAAAAGAAAGAAGATCCTGGAAGAAACGGATACAAAAGTATCTATATCCACAGTAAAACGAGTCCTATATCGACATAACCTGAAAGGCCGCTCGGCAAGGAAGAAGCCACTGCTCCAAAACCACCATTAAAAAAGCCAGACTTCGGTTTGCAACTGCACATGGGAACAACGATTGTACTTTTTGGAGAAATGTCCTCTGGTCTGATTAAACAAAAATAGAACTGTTTGGCCATCGTTATGTTTGGAGGTGGAGGCTTGCAAGCCGAAGAACACCATCCCAACCGTGAGGCACTGGGGTGGCAGCATCATGGTGTGGGGGTGCTTTGCTGCAGGAGGGACTGGTGCACTTCACAAAATAGATGGCATCATGAGGCAGGAAAATGATGTGGATATATTAAAGCAACATCTCAAGACATCAGTCAGGAAGTTAAAGCTTGGTCGCAAATGGGTCTTCCAAATGGACAGTGACCCCAAGCATACTTCCAAAGTTGTGGCAAAATGGCTTAAGGACAACAAAGTCAAGGTATTGGTATGGCCATCACAAAGCCCTGACCTCAATCCTATAGAAGATTTGTGGGCAAATTTGAAAAAGTGTGTGCGAGCAAGGAGGCCTACAAACCTGACTCAGAGCTGGTGGAACTGTCAGGAGGAATGTGCCAAAATTCACCCAACTAATTGTGGGAAGCTTGTGGAAGGCTTCTGGAAACGTTTGACCGAAGTTAAACAATTTAAAGGCAATGCTACCAAATATGAATTGAGTGTATGTAAACTAATGACCCACTGGGAATGTGATGAAAGAAATAAAAGCTGTAATAAATCACTCTACTATTATTCTGACATTTCACATTCTTAAAATAAAGTGGTGATCCTAACTGACTTAAAACAGGGACTTTTTACTAGGATTAAATGTCAGGAATTGTGAAAAACGGAGTTTAAATGTATTAGGCTAAGGTGTATGTAAACATGACAAAGCTAAAACAAGTTTTAGAAATGTGTGTGTGTGTGTATGTATGTATATATAAACTGATATCACAGTTAAATAAGTATTCAGACCCTTTACTCAGTACTTTGTTGAAGCACCTTTGGCAGTAATTACAGCCTCAAGTCTTCTTGGGTATGACTCTACAAGCTTGGCACACCTGTATCTGGAGAGTTTCTCCCATTCTCTACAGATCCTCTCAAGCTCTATCAGGTTGGATGGGGACTGTCGCTGCACAGCTGTTTTTATTTCTCTTCAGAGATGTTAAATCATGTTAAAGTCCGGGCTCTGGCTGAGCAACTCAAGGACATTCAGAGACTTTTCCAAAAGCCACTCCTCTGTCTTGGCTGTGTGCTTAGGGTCGTTGTCCTGTTGGAAGGTGAACCTTCGCCCCAGTCTGAGAACCTGCTCCAGAGCGCTCAGGACTTCATCAAGGTTCTCTCTGTACTTTGCTCACTTAATTTTTCCCTCGATCCTGACTAGTCTCCCAGTCCCTGCTGCTGAAAAACATCCCCACAGCATGATGCTGCCACCACCATGCTTTACTGTAGGTATTGTTTCACTTTTCCTCCAAATGTGAGTTCAATCTTGGTTTCATCAGACCAGAGAGTCTTGTTTCTCATGGTCTGAGAGTCCTTTAGGTGCATTCTGGCAAACTCCAAAATGGCTTTCATGTGTCTTTTACTGAGGAATGGCTTCCGTCTGGCCGCTCTACCAAAAAGCCCTGATTGGTCGAGTGCTGCAGAGATGGTTGTCCTTCTGGAAGGTTCTCCCATTTCCACTGAGGAACTCTAGAGCTCTGTCAGAGTGACCATAAAGTTCTTGGTCACCACCTTGACCAAAGCCCTTCTCCCTCGATTGCACAGTTTTGGCCGGGCGGCCAGCTCTAGGAAGAGTCTTGGTGGTTCCAAACTTTTTCCATTTAAGAATGGAGGCCACTGTGTTCTTGGGGATCTTTCAATGCTACAGACATTTTTTTTAGTATCCTTCCCCAGATCTGTGACTCAACACAATCCTGTCTTGGAGCTCTACGGACAATTCCTTCGAGCTCATGGCTTACTCTGACATGCACTGTCAACTGTGGGACCTTAATAGACCGGTGTGTGCCTTTCCAAATCATGTATAATCAATTGAATTTACCACAGGTGGACTCCAATTAAGTTGTAGAAACATCTGAAGGATGATCAATTGAAACAGGATGCACCTGAGCTCAATTTTGATAAAGTTTCTGAATACTTACGTAAATTAGGTATTGACGTTTTTATATTTTATACATTTGCTAAAATTTCATTAACCTGTTTTCGCTTTGTCATTATGGGGTATTGTGTGTAGATTGAGGAAAAGCATTCATTTAATACATTTTAGAATAAGGCTGTAATGTAACAAAACATGGAAAAACTCAAGGGGTCTGAATACTTTCCAAATGCATTGTATTTTCACTGTCTTCAAGCACTTATTTTAGTTAGTTCCATATTTAATCAGTGTGTTGACCAACTGTGTGGAAATTAAAAGCTGGATGAGTTAAATGCAGTTGAGACCTTGGGCTCTATTCAACCTGTATCGCTGAAGCCTTACAGATTGTGCAATATACATTTTAAAGGTAATTTCTGTTTGAAGCGACATATGCAACGCTTACCGTGAAAACGTTGCCTTTAAATTTCAATCGCACTGTAATGCTGAACTTCTGCGATACGGCTTGAATAGAGCCCCTTATCTCAGTCTTAACACACCTTTCTTATCATCCCAATAATTATTTGAGCAGCCCTACCGCCAAACCTGTTACGGAAGTCCCCTGATTTCCACTGCTGTGAGGGAGGGAGGGAGGTAGTGCCTGAGAAGTCTCACTCACACACCAATGACCGGTCAGAACAAACGGTTCATAAATCATGTTATCCATCTTTATCAGTCTTTACTTTGCCCTGCTGTTCAACAGCTTCTGTTTAAAGATTAAACCATTTGTGTTAAGTTCCGTCTTGATTTTAGTGGTTGCTGTTTCGTGATCATTTTCACTTTTAATAAACTTCATGAATGTAAGCAGAGTATGGTAATTCTACTCTATCGATTTTACAATTATTGTACACATGCCAAACCTTAAGCTACCCAGAACATGGGCAAGTAGAATGGTAACAGAGCAAAATATAAAAACACTGTGTGTGTATATATCAAATCTAGGATTGGTCTATTTTACCCTAATTTCCAATTATTGTCATGTTTAACCAGAGACAATATTTTGCTTGAGTGCCAGCTAGATAAAAGATTGGCATAATTCCATGACAACGTCTGCATTGTTTGTGCTATTCTTTGGCTGCTTTGTGACATGAACACTGTTACGCACGCCTCTATGAAGAGGGAACGCAACACCCTGCTACAACTAAACTCTCCGTGAGGTGAAAGAGGTCTGGACTGTAGGTGCAAGAAAGAATGACAGACGTAAACGGTACCACATTCTAAGGACTTTATTCCTTTACATGGTAGTATGGGGAAAAGGGGCTGGACGGAACCAAAGCAAAGAAAGTAAATCTCAAAGCCCCCACCCCCCTTATCTTACCTGCCTACCCACTACTTACCTAATTTAGCAACACCTGGTGCCCTAACCAAAATACAGGGGGTGGTCCGCCCAGGTCTTACCTAGTGTGCCTAGACAGCGAATATGCTACGGGTATATGTATGCCCGCGGGCCTCTTGCCTAAGCACTCCCTAGGTGCCTCCCCCTTCCCCCCTGGGAACAAATGAACCAGAATATTAAACAATTTCACAAACAAACTAAGAAACAAAGGACATCAAATAAGCTCTATCTGAGCAACAAACTCACAAAACATACCAACTCTCAGCAATGACCTCCCAGCAAATCTTTCTAGCAAATCTACCTCCAGCAAAAATCTTTCTCTCCTGAACATAACACTGGCTTTTATATAGTTTCAGATTGAATGGGTAATTGGAGACAGCTGTCTTGACGAGGGGGCGGGGTCAGCTCTCCAATTAGCCCTGGAGTCGACCAATCAGCTGCTTGAGGGATTTCAGGAAGCCATTTCCTAAAATAAACACATGCAAACATACAAACTACAACACATAAACTGGGGAATGTAACAAACACCAACACTCAGTGTAGACTCCTTATATGGCTTAACATACTCCAAGAAGGACAGTGGGTGGGGTGTTACCATCACCTCATGTGATCTCCCTCTGACAACAGGGTGGGACTGTATATATTTTCTCAGATTTCCTGTCACTGTGCTACAGCACCAGACTACAGGGCACAGACTGGATATGGCCAGTATATGTGATTGTTTGTCTTTGCTATTTAATTCATCAGAATTATTGCTCATGTGCAATAAAGGTACACAGTGGGTTCAACTGGCTGACAGTAGTGTGTAGAGGCTTTTGTTTGAGTAGGGGATTTATAGTCTTGTTCTGACTAATCTGTAAGGGTTTTTCTTTTGTACTTGATAGGACAGGATATGTATGGTTTTATGCCTTTTATTGTGAGTTACAAGTTCAAACCCACAGAAACAAGAGTTTGTGGGTTCTGGCAGAACCATGTAGGCTACACCTATTAACTTCATGTAATCAATCAGTCATTTTAATTTGGTAACCTCTGCCACAGTTGACACATCTTAATGCCAGTAGAACTTAGGGACAAAGTCCTGTTAACCACCATACTCCATAATCCTGCCTTCACCATTCTCCAGACTACTGCCTCCTGTGTTCCACTCCTGCCTTCACCATTCTCCTGACTACTGCCTCACGTTTTCTACTCCTGCCTTCACCATTCTCCAGACTACTGCCTCCTGTGTTCTACTCCTGCCTTCAACATTCTCCAGACTACTGCCTCACGTTTTCTACTCCTGCTTTCACCATTCTCCAGACTACTGCCTCCTGTGTTCCACTCCTGCCTTCACCATTCTCCAGACTACTGCCTCACATTTTCTACTCCTGCCTTCACCATTCTCCAGACTACTGCCTCCTGTGTTCCACTCCTGCCTTCACCATTCTCCTGACCTGCCTTCACTCCTGCCTTCACCATTCTCCAGACTACTGCCTCGTTTTCTACTCCTGCCTTCACCATTCTTTCTACTCCTGCCTTCACCATTCTCCAGACTACTGCCTCCTGTGTTCCACTCCTGCCTGCCTCCTGTGTTCCACTCCTGCCTTCACATTCTCCAGACTACTGCCTCCTGTGTTCCACTCCTGCCTTCACCATTCTCCAGACTACTGCCTCCTGCCTTCACCATTCTCCAGACTACTGTTCCACCATTCTCCTGCCTGTGTTCAACATTCTCCAGACTACTGCCTCACGTTTTCTACTCCTGCCTTCACCATTCTCCTGTCTACTGCCTCCTGTGTTCCACTCCTGCCTTCACCATTCTCCTGACTACTGCCTCCTGTGTTCTACTCCTGTTTTTCCCATTCCTCTGGCCAGCTCCTCTAGTAAGCCGCCCACTGCATTTCCCTTCCAGCTACATTAGGGTCAAGAGCTGAACTAATGGTTGTTGGCTATCGCCATTTAACTCTTGATCTGGTTGAATCTATGCCCTATATTTTACACTGACCTTGGAGAAGGTCCTAGAGCCCATGGATCACGTTTACGGTACATTCAGCAGCCATTCTCCTGAGGGTTGTTATGGCCTGTGTGAGTATAAAGGGGAATTCTGTCTCTGAGCTGAGGGACTGGGTTTTTGTGGGGTTGGAGGTTTATAACCATCCCCCAGTAGCAGGCCAGGGGGGAGTAGCTTGGAGTCACATCTCCACCCAAGCACCCTGCTCAACCACACAGCCCAACCACCCTGCACAACCACACAGCCCAACCACCCTGCCCAACCACACCGCTGAAGCACACAGCCACAGTATGCTACTTCTATTTATTGGCTACAGAGTTAAGACCTCACTGTAAGTTTACCTGCTAGATCCTTTCTTATGGACATCCATAAACAGGAAAGGGGTGTGGGCTCTAAAATTCTTAGTTTTTGTCTGGCCGGAACTGATTAACAGCCCAGCATCCTCTCTACACCCAACTCATGGGATGGCGTAACAAGAATCACATGTTCTTCATTGTTAGTTTACAGTAACTGCTCTACAGAGTAGGGGAGGTGTGACAAACATGTGACCAAAGAAAAGCCAATCCCCAACCTAGTGAGGGTATATGTATGTACCCTCAAGAATTCTGTGTTTTCTTTCTCAGCAGTTTCAGCATCTGTGAAGGTAATTGGGTATGCCGAGTGTGTGGAGGTAATTGGGTATGCCGAGTGTGTGAAGGTAATTGGGTATGCCGAGTGTGTGAAGGTAATTGGGTATGCCGAGTGTGTACGCATACAATAGCCTATATTGCACATTTATTGAATTGTATCAGATTTTGCTAACCTCTTCCGTGACTAGGTACATTTCTACAGTGTCTTTTAGAACCTGTCTGTCTATTTCATAAATTGTGAGGAACATGCTTTTCTTGTAATTGATCCTTCATTCAATATTAAATTGAACAAACATACAAACGAAGATGGCAATAAATAATACATAGCCTACTAATATACATTGAAGGATGGCCTAGCCATTGAATGAGCCGGAGTAGGCTTTTTAATGGAATCGCGCGCTCTCTTCCGTCAGCGATACACACCATAGGTTACAGTACTATATGTGTCACCCTAATATGTTTCCTGACTGTCACTCCACATTCCTGCACTGCAAATGCTGACCCAGTACGTCCTGTCCTAGGATCTTTTGAACCATCTTTGTAAAGGGCCTCAAAATCCTGAAACGCAGTATCCAGATGTCTCTTAAACAAGTCAGATGGATCAACACCCTTGCTATCTGTCTGTAGTCTCTCCAACACTTCTAGATAAACTACTGGAGGCGGGAGTAGCCATGATTGGTTTACAGGAGTAGCTACCGTTGGACTAAACCTTCCATACAGTTCCTTCGCCTGGGTATTACTCCTTCCCCGTCAGGCAGCGTACTACAATTAGCACCTTCTCACACTTTCAAATAAAATTTTATTGGTCACATACACATGGTTAGCAGATGTTAATGCGAATGTAGCGAAATGCTTGTGCTTCTAGTTCCGACAGGGCAGTAATATCTAACACGTAATCTAACAATTCTCCAACAACTACCGAATATATATACACAATTCTAAAGGGGTTAATAAGACTCTAGGGGCAGTATTTCATTTTTGGATAAAAAGACGTGCCCGTTTTAAGCGCAATATTTTGTCACGAAAAGATGCTCGACTATGCTTGGAATTGATAGTTTTGGAAAGAAGACACTCTGACGTTTCCAGAACTGCAAAGATTTTCACTGTGAGTGCCATAGAACAAAATCTACAGGCAAAACCAAGATGTTTGAGTGACCAGGAAATCAACAGGATTTCTGGAGGCACGTTTTCCATGATCTCCTTATATGGCTGTGAATGCGACAGGAATGAACGGACACTTCCTATCGTTTCCCCCAGGTGTCTGCAGCATTGTGACGTATTTGTAGGCATATCATTGGAAGATTGACCATAAGAGCCTACAATTACCAAGTGTCCCGCACGGTGTCTGCGTGGAAATTGGTGCGCAAAAGTCAGGTACCAGTATTTTTCCATCCGAATCAGAGAAGAATGCACGCTTCCAGGGAAGGGATTTCAATGAAGAGATATATGACAAAACACCTTGAGGATTGATTCAAACAACGTTTTCCATGTTTCAGTCGATATTATGGAGTTAATTCAGAAAAAAGTTTGACATTTAGGTGACTGAATTTTCGGTTAGTTTCGGTAGCCAAATGCATAGTAACAAAACGGAACGTTGTGTCCTACACAAGCATCTTTCAGGAAAAACTGGACATCTGCTATGTAACTGAGAGTCTCCTCATTGAAACATCTGAAGTTCTTCAAAGGTAAATTATTTTATTTGATCCCTTTGCTGGTTTTTGTGAATGTTGCGTGCTAAATGCTAACGCTAAATGCTAAGCTAGCTATCACCACTCTTACACAAATTATTGATTTTCTCTGGTTCTAAAGCATATTTTGAAAATCTGAGACGACAGGATTGTTAAGAAAAGGATAAGCTTGAGGACAGGCATATTTATTTCATTTAATTTGCAATTTTCAGAAATCGCTAATTTTGCGTTATGGTAATGAGCTTGAGGCTGTAGTCACGATCCCGGATCCGGGATGGGGCGGACTAAGAGGTTAATGAGAATATGCACATATAAGTATATGGATGAGCGATGGCCGAGCGGCATAGGCAAGATGGTATAAAATACAGATGTCACACCCTGACCTGAAATATCTGTTTTTTAAAAATATTTTGGTTAGGTCAGGGTGTGACTAGGATGGATACGCTAGTTTTTGTATTGTCTAGGGGTTTTGTATGTCTAGTGTTTTGTAGGTCTAGGTATTTTAATGTTTATCGTGGCCAGATATGGTTCCCAATCAGAAGCAACAGTTTATCGTTGACTCTGATTGGCGATCATATTTAGGTAGCCATTTCCCTTTTGGTGTTTGTGGGATCTTGTTCTATGTTTAGTTGCCTGTATGCACTATTCATATTAGCTTCATGGTTAATTTTGTTGTTTTGTTAGTTTGTTCAGTGTTCATTCTTTTAAGACATTTGAATGTACGCATACCACGCTGCACCTTGGTCTCCTTCGTACGACGGACGTGACAACAGTATATACATGTGAAATGAGTAATGTAAGATATGGAAACATTATTAAAGCTGCATTTTTTAAAGTTACTAGAGATCCATTTATTAAAGTGTCCAGTGATTAGGTCTCAATGTAGGCAGCAGCCTCACTGAGTTAGTGATTGCTGTTTAGCAGTCTGATGGCCTTGAGATAGAAGCTGTTTTTCAGTCTCTCGGTCCCTGCTTTGATGCACCTGTACTGACCTCACCTTCTGGATGATAACGGGGTGAACAGGCAGTGGTTTGGGTGGTTGTTGTCCTTGATGATCTTTATGGCCTTCCTGTTACATCGGGTGGTGTAGGTGTCCTGGAGGGCAGGTAGTTTGCCCCCGGTGATGTGTTGTGCAGACCTCACTACCCTCTGGAGAGCCTTACGGTTGCCGTACCAGGCGGTGATACAGCCCAACAGGATGCTCTCGAATTTGTGCATCTGTAGAAGTTTGTGTGCTTTTGGTGACAAGCCAAATTTCTTCAGCCTCCTGAGGTTGAAGAGGCGCTGCTGCGCATTCTTCACAATGCTTTCTTCACAAGGCTGTCAATTCAGTTTGTCCGTGGTGTGTACGCCGAGGAACTTAACTTACTACCCTCTCCACTACTGTCCCGTCAATGTGGATAGGGGGGTGCTCCCTCTGCTGTTTCCTGAAGTCCACGATCATCTCCTTCGTTTTGTTGACGTTGAGTGTGAGGTTATTTTCCTGACACCACACTCCGAGGGCCCTCACCTCCTCCCTGTAGGACGTCTCGTCGTTGTTGGTAATCAAGCCTACCACTGTAGTGTCGTCTGCAAACTTGATGATTGAGTTGGAGGCGTGCATGGACACGCAGTCGTGGGTGAACAGGGAGTACAGGAGAGGGCTCAGAACTCACCCTTGTGGGGCTCCAGTGTTGAGGATAAGAGGGGTGGAGATGTTGTTACCTACCCTCACCACCTGGGGGAGGCCCGTCAGAAAGTCCAGTACCCAGTTGCACAGGTCGGGGTCGAGACCTAGGGTCTCGAGCTTGATGATGAGTTTGCAGTGTACTATGGTTTTAAATGCTGAGCTGTAGTCGATGAACAGCATTCTCACATAGGTATTCCTCTTGTCCAGATGTGGCAGTGTGGTTGTGATTGCGTCATCTGTGGACCTATTTGGGGCGGTAATCAAATTGGAGTGGGTCTAGGGTGTCAGGTAGGGTGGAGGTGATATGGTCCTTGAATATTCTCTCAAAGTACTTCATGATGACGGAAGTGAGTGCTACGGGGCGGTAGTCGTTTAGCTCTGTTGCCTTAGCTTTCATGGAAACAGGAACAATGCTGGCCCTCCTTGAAGCATGTGGGAACAGCAGACTGGGATAATGATTGATTGAATATGTCTGTAAACACACCAGCCAGCTGGTCTGCGCATGCTCTGAGAATGCGGCTGGGGATGCCGTCTGGGCCTGCAGCCTTGCGAGGGTTAACACGTTTAAATGTTTTACTCACTTCGGCTGCAGTGAAGGCTGCAGTGAAGGAAAGTCCACAGGTTTTGGTAGCTGGCCATGTCAGTGACACTGTATTGTCCTCAAAGCGAGCAAAGAAGTTATTTAGTCTGTCTGGGAGCAAGACATCCTGGTCCGCGACACGGCTGGTTTTCTTTTTGTTATCCGTGATTGACTGTAGAGACTGCCACATACCTCTTGTGTCTGAGCCGTTGAATTGCAACTCTACTTTTTCTCTGTACTGATGCTTAGCTTGTTTGATTGCCTTGTGGAGGGAATAGCTACAATGTTTGTATTCGGTCATGTTTCCGGTCACCTTGCCCGGGTTAAAAGCAGTGGTTCGCGCTATCAGTTTCGCGCCATCAATCCACGGTTTCTGGTTTGGGAATGTTTTAATAGACGCTGTGGGTACGACATCGCCGATATACTTTCTAATGAACTCGCTCACCGAATCAGCTTATTTGTTGTTGGACGCAATGCGGAACATATCCCAATCCATGTGATCGAAGCAGTCTTGAAGCGTGGAATCAGATTGGTCGGACCAGCGTTGACAGACCTGAGCGCGGGAGCTTCTTGTTTTAGTTTCTGTCTGTACGCTGGAAGAAACAAAATTGAGTCGTGGTCAGCTTTTCCGAAAGGAGGGCGGGGGAGGGCCTTATATGCGTCGCGGAAGTTAGAATAACAATGATCCAGGGTTTTACCAGCCCTGGTTGCACAATCAATGTGCTGATAGAATTTAGGGAGTCTTGTTTTCAGATTAGCCTTGTTAAAATCCCCAGCTACAATGTATGCAGCCTCAGGATATATGGTTTCCAGTTTGCATAGAGTCAAATAAAGTTTGTTCAGGGCCATCGACGTGTCTGCTTGGGGGGGAATATATATGGCTGTGATTATAATCGAAGAGAATTCCCTTGGTAGATAATGCGGTTGACATTTGATTGTGAGGAATTCTAAGTCAGGTGAACAGAAGGACTTGAGTTCCTGTGTGTTGTTATGATCACACCACGTCTCGTTAATCATAAGGCATCCAACATCCTAACTATACGACCTATGACCTCCATGAACTATCTGAATCACCGCCTTTGGCCAATTGCGAGACCCAGTGGTTGGATGAAAACGCGAGTGACAGCAGAAGCTACCAACAATATGACTCATTAAGGAGTTACATCTGGTGGTACAAATTTTTAAGTAATTGTAACCCTGGTTCTAAAGAGCTACAGCCTATTGCTCCAGCCTAGCACAGACATCGCCCACCTGGTTCAACTAATCATGGTCTTGATGAGTAATACAGTGCGTTTGCTGAGCTTGAACAAAAGCCTGCACACCCAGTAGTTCTTTAGGACCAGGAGTTGGGAAACACTGAACTACAGTACTTTATGTTAAACCTTACGTTGTCTATTTTACTTTATTTAGATGACTGTTCTTGCCAATGACAAAGAGATAGACGAAAACCGTACTTTGGCTCAGACCAGTCACTCCATCACTATCTTAGGCTGCCTGGACAGACTGACCTACTCAATGGACTGCATGCTGACTGTGGTATGTTACTGTTACTGATGTGGTTACTCTAGTGTGTCTGTTGGATCTGATGCAGCACGGACATGGTTTAAGGTACGCCAATAAGATCATGTATGTGTCTATTTCGTAGTTTGTCTACATCCCCGTTTTTAACATGTTACCTACTTCATCAGGAAAGACAGGGGTGGGAGGGATATGTCATGTGAGTGTTGGTGTAAATCCTTACATGTTCAATCAGGACATCTACTGGAATATTTTCTTTCTCTCTCTGTCCTCTTTTCAACCAGTTTTTTTTCTCTTACAGGCACCATTTTGGGAGGTGCAGTGCCTCAGTGAGTAAACACACACAGATCCATCATTATGCACACCTGGCAACCATCATTATGCGCACCTGCAGATCATCATGATACTCACCTGGACTCCATTGCATTCTCTCTTTTGAAATCCCCATTGTGTGTAACACGTGTCATATTGTTTTGGCCCGCTAGGGACCTGTTTCATTGTACTAAGTTCTAATCAGTGCTCTAGACCGTGTGTGTCTTATATCATTTTAGCTTGTTAGTAAATAAATAATCATTTACATTTTACATTTACATTTAAGTCATTTAGCAGACGCTCTTATCCAGAGCGACTTACAAATTGGTGCATTCACCCTATGACATCCAGTGGAACAGTCACTTTACAATAGTGCATCTAAAACTTAAGGGGGGGGGGTGAGAGGGATTACTTATCCTATCCTAGGTATTCAATTGAATGGTATGGACTTATTTAGTGAGACTCGGGTTTGTGCAGATTCCCAGATTATGTGACGTTCAGAATGAGACTGTAGAGGAAATTGATTAATTAGCGACTGTTGTAAAATCTATATTCTTTGAGTTCATTTGGGAAATTGAAACTCAAAGCCAAAACTTTCCCAAGGTTAATGAGTTAATAATTACCTGATTCATTTAATCACGTAATTATAAACTGTTAATAATTCGATGAACAGCAGTAGTCACATCAATGCAACGTTACAACACTGTTTTCACCTCCTATTCCATTTTCCCATTACTTTACGGGTATCCTGGAGACTATGTTTTGTGTGTAAAGTCCCAAGCCTTGCTGAAACTTCAGAACTCGTCTGTAGAGTACTGGGGGCCATTGTCTGAGTAAAGGATGTCAGGTATCCCATAGCGTGCAAATTGTGTCTTCAGTTTTCTAATGACCGTTTGACTGTAATCTACTGTGACCATGTAGTCTCTGTAGTTGAACTGGAACGGGTCAGTCCCGTATTTTTCCCAGGGACGCTTTGGTGCTTCGTGTGGCCTCAGCATCTCTTCCTGCTGCATCACACCCCATGCAGTGCAGGTGCTACATTGTGCCATGTATGTTCTCAGCTCTGCGTTCCTGCCTGGCCAGTAGACACATTCGCAAGCTCTTCTCTGATCCTGTGTGAGAGGAATGGATTTCACTGCATTATCTCTGACCTCAGGGCAGTAGGCACAATACCTCGCTCACCTCTGAAGAAACTCCATTTTGCACACTCAGCTCATCTCTGTTGTGAAAATACATGGCTACATGTTTTTTTTAACTTCAGGCCACCCCTGCAGGATCACATTTTTCAGTGTCTGGAGCTCCCGGTCCACCTCAGTGGCTCTCTGGGTGGCCTTTAGTTGCTTAACACAGGGAGGTAGTGTATCATATTGATTGATTCCACTTCCAAATTCAATCACAGAGCAATAGAATGAGTCATATAGAAATATATTGAATTATATAAACTCCAAGTAGCCAGAAAATAATTAATTAAATAGAAACCCCTCCCAGCAATGTAGCATTTACCATACAGACAGTGTAGCGCTTCTCATTTTTCTGTGACAAAGTCTATGGGAACAGCTGTCATCAAGGCAAAGGGTGGCTACTTTGAAGAATCTCATAAAATATATTTTGATTTGTTTAACACTTTTTTTTGGTTTCTACATGATTCCATGTGTTATTTTATAGTTTTGATGTCTTTACTATTATTCTACAATTTAGAAAATAGTCAAAATAAAGAACCTTTTGATTGGTACTGTAGTCACAAACACTTCTCAACACATCAATAGAACATCAACCTTGAATCCCATCATCCATCTTCTCAATTCAACTTCAGACTTTCTTGAATGAACACTCCTACCCTGAGTTTGTGTTCGGTTCTAAATGAACCTATTAAAACTCACGGACGCTTAAAGCTCAAACCTAGTAGCTACTAAAAACAATTGGATACCACGAAAATTGAGGAGAAGAAGGGGTAACATTTTAAAAAATAGAGACGGATCATTTCTTTGTCAGTGGGCAAACGTACAAAATCAGCAGGGGATCAAGTACTTTTTTTCCCCTCACTGTATATACTACCACTGGTGGAAATATGTATTTTGTCTTACGACCCTCTTCAAAGGGGGTGACACTCTAGACCCAAACTGCTACATACATATCTATCCTACCCTCTTTCTAAGGTCTTTGAAAGCCAAGTTAACAAACAGATTACTGACCATTTCGAATCAACCATACCTTCTCCGATGTGCAATCTGGTTTCAGAGCTGGTCATGGGTGCACCTCAGCCACGCTCAAGGTTCTAAACGACATTGATAAGAGACATTACTGTGCAGCCGTATTCATCGACCTGGCCAAGGCTTTCGACTCTGTCAGTCACAACATTCTTATTGGCAGACTCAACAGCCTTGGTTTCTCAAATGATTGCCTCGCCTGGTTTACCAACTACTTCTCTGATAGAGTTCAGTGTGTCAAACCGGAGGGGCTGTTGTCCGGACCTCTGACAGTCTCTATGGGTGTGCCACAGGGTTCAATTCTCGGGCCGACTCTCTTTTCTGTATACGTCAATGATGTTGCTCTTGCTGCTGGTGAGTATCTGATCCACCTCTACGCAGACGACACCATTCTGTATACTTCTGGCCCCTCCTTGGACACTGTTAACTAACCTCCAGATGAGCTTCAATGCCACAACTCTCCTTCCGTGGCCTCCAACTGCTCTTAAACGCAAGTAAAACTAAATGCATGCTATTCAATCGTTCACTGCCCGCACCTGCTCGCCAGTCCAGCATCACTACTCTGGACGGCTCGGACTTAGAATACGTGGACAACTATAAATACCTGGGTGTCTGGTTAGACTGTAAACTCTCCTTCCAGACTCATATTAAGCATCTCCAATCCAAAATTAAATCTAGAATTGGCTTCCTTTATCGCAACAAAGCATCCTTCACTTATGCTGCCAAACACATTCTCATAAAACTGACCATCCTACCGATCCTCGACTTCGGTGATGTCATCTATAAAATAGCCTCCAACACTCTACTCAACAAACTGGATGCAGTCTAACACAGTGCCATCTGTTTTGTCACCAAAGCAGACTAGATTATGCAGTCATGTCAAAATTAATTCAAGTTATTTCCTTGTGTATTGTCAGTTGATACATAATCTAGTCCATCCTATTTTAGTCATTGTTCTATTTGATTAGAAAAAGCCCAGTCTACTATTTACATGCAAGGGATTCTACAGCCATCAATATCCTAGTGCAAGTGATGCTCATCTTATGTGCTCTTTCCTTGTCTATTTTCAGAATGAACGCCAAAGACCTGGGATCGCTGGCTGGGCATGTGTTTATTTACACAGCACATAAATAGCAGTACAATCACATCTGTTCATAAAACTGGTGAGGCCATACCCAGAAGAAGAAGAAAGGGACAGGAAACAGGAAACAGGTTTTAGGAGTTCCATTCCTATTGACTAAAATCCATATCTGGATACACACTGAAAGCGTTTCAACTTTTAATCCAGTTTTCTGTCTCATGGTTGTTCCCACAGCAGTCTCTCAGCCAAACACAGAGCAACTGTACAGGTCGATTTACAAATCAGGTCAATTACACCAAACTTAGATACAGAAATGTCTATTTGTTTCAAGTGGGTCACTATGGATATGAACAGTAAATACCAAAACAGAACAAGAGCTTTCCTGTTTACCTCCCTGACTCCAGTATGACATAATGCATTACTGTATTCACAATCTGGGATAAATATATGGGCTGCTTAGGTAAACAATCTATAACAAAACTGATTCAACTGACTATTAATGGTCTTCAATCTAGACCATGATTAGTTTGAAGCAGTGTTTTTAAACTTGCCTGTTGTAAATGTGCAGAGTTAAAGCTATCAAACTAACAACATGACGTGATGGGGAGACAGTGTTACAGCTACACAGCCACCTGGCTGATAGGTTCAGATGACTTTCAGCTCTAAGAGAACACCGGTTGCAGATGAAATACACACCAGAGGTTTAAATAGGACATATCCAATACGTTTCTAAACAGGGTAAATGTAAATGAGACCCCTATTCCCTGCAGGTCCAACTATTCCTCGGCTGATGGTATCAAACTCTTCAGTTCATTTGAATAACACTGGGGTTCCCCTGATTTGACTGCTGGAAGGGCCACTGGAAGACACCTGAAAAGACAATCAGTCAAATAAATCTGCCAAAAGAGAGCACATTGATGATGTGTAATTCTCTCACAGCTCTTTAAAAACAGAGAAGGCAACAATATAGTTAAATGATGAGTCAGGTTAGGTGCCCAGGCTTAGTGACTGTATAAAAGCATGTATACCACATGAGTGGTAAACCTGTATTCACCGATAGAGGGGGATATGTATTTTAGCCCGTAAACCGCCTGCTTACTTAATCTGGTCCTTGTAGCGCCAAGCAACAATGACGAGGATGGCAAGGAAGGAGAGGGTAGCAGCTTTAATGCCAATAGTGATCTCTTCTTCCTTAGATAACCTCCCAGTACCACCAGGGGGGAAGTGTGGACATTTGGATCTGTTTGTGGGAGAGGAGGACAGGGGAGCATTTGAACACAAAGAACACTAATCATCATCTAAGACTGCTATACACTACTACAGATTGTTGATCTTCAGAATAGATTTGTAGAAATTCCTCAATGAACAACAACGTGAAATACAGTTTGAATATTGAATGGCACTCACCCGTCCAATCAGTTGAAACAATGCTTTTGCCATCTGTAATGACAGTACAGGTATTATTAGTTGAAACAATGCTGGTGCAATCTGTAATGACAGTACAGGAATGAGTCCCTACAACAGAGGGCTGGATCAGCTGGGAAATGCTCATAGCAGTGACTGGTTTGAGACACAATAAAGCAATATACCATACTGTATAATAAACTACAACTTCCAATAGCACCTTAGCAATAATACATTGACACCTATGACCATTTTCTGTAAACTGCTTTGTTTGTTCCCTCTATTGACTATCCTCTTCCCAGGTTGTACTTTCATGGGCCCTCACAGAAACTCACTGGCTTTGATGATAGGCATGGAGTTGCCTTGGCCCTCAAAGACTGGCTTGATGATCTCTGAGTCACACACCGCGTAGATCTTCTGGTTGTCAACACACACCAAGCATCCTCCAGATGACAAAGGGGAGGTGGTGGGGCAGGAAGGGAGGTCAACCATTTTACCTCGCGACCACAAAGTCAAATTAGCCGTCAAATGGTCATAAACATACTCAACGGTTGGGCAGTTATCATGGTTACAGAGGTAACAGACAGGGGAGGTCTTCTGAGCTGCAAGAGAGATGAAGACAACAGGAAGAGGGCTAGTTAAACAGAGTACAACATTAAATATCAAAGTTACTACACTGAGTTTTAGATCAGACTGGGTCAAAACATTACTCTACATCCTCACTGTACTTTAATATACAAATTATGTTTAGGGAATTCAAATTTAAATACAAATGAAATGGTGAGATCAAGTTGTCACCACTTCCATATTTCACTTTGGTACATTCACTGACTGATCCCTGTTTCAGTACGCAGGCTTTTCTTGTTCCAGACCGCTACGATTACAATATAATGTGTAAATCTTTGAATCTCTGACATGGTTTGAAAAACCAAAAACTCAGGGGACGTGACTTATTTGGAGTGTATAAAACAAAGTAATAATGAACACATGCATGGCAGGCTTGAGAACAGCTCACCTTCAACAGAAGCACCAGATACAGACCAGCCAGCCAGATACAGACCAGACAGCCAGACACAGACCAGCCAGCCAGATACAGACCAGACAGCCAGATACAGACCAGCCAGCCAGATACAGACCAGCCAGCCAGATACAGACCAGACAGCCAGACACAGAGCCAGCCAGATACAGACCAGCCAGCCAGATACAGACAAGACAGCCAGACACAGACCAGCCAGCCAGCCAGACACAGACCAGCCAGCCAGACACAGACCAGCCAGCCAGATACAGACCAGACAGCCAGACACAGAGCCAGCCAGATACAGACCAGCCAGCCAGATACAGACCAGACAGCCAGACACAGACCAGCCAGCCAGATACAGACCAGCCAGCCAGATACAGACCAGCCAGCCAGATACAGACCAGCCAGCCAGACACAGAGCCAGCCAGATACAGACCAGCCAGATACAGACCAGCCAGCCAGACACAGAGCCAGCCAGCCAGATACAGACCATCCAGCCAGATACAGACCAGCCAGATACAGACCAGACAGCCAGACACAGAGCCAGCCAGATACAGATCAGCCAGCCAGATACAGACCAGACAGCCAGACACAGACCAGCCAGCCAGACACAGACCAGCCAGCCAGATACAGACCAGCTAGCCAGATACAGACCAGCCAGCCAGACACAGAGCCAGCCAGATACAGACCAGCCAGCCAGATACAGACCAGCCAGACAGACACAGAGCCAGCCAGATATAGACCAGTCAGCCAGATACAGACCAGCCAGATACAGACCAGCCAGCCAGACACAGACCAGACAGCCAGACACAGAGCCAGCCAGATACAGACCAGCCAGCCAGATACAGACCAGCCAGCCAGACACAGAGCCAGCCAGATACAGACCAGCCAGCCAGACACAGAGCCAGCCAGATACAGACCAGCCAGCCAGATACAGACCAGACAGCCAGACACAGAGCCAGCCAGCCAGATACAGACCAGACAGCCAGACACAGAGCCAGCCAGATACAGACCAGCCAGATACAGACCAGCCAGCCAGACACAGAGCCAGCCAGATACAGACCAGACAGCCAGACACAGAGCCAGCCAGATACAGACCAGACAGCCAGACACAGAGCCAGCCAGATACAGACCAGCCAGCCAGACACAGAGCCAGCCAGATACAGACCAGACAGCCAGACACAGAGCCAGGCAGACTAAGAAACTAAAACCAAACAATCAAGGGCTCATGCATGTGGATGTCACTACAAACACCTCATATGGTCTTGTTAATGGTTTCTCCCTCTCAGTAATCCATATATGACTAAAACTCCAAATACATTGTTGACTTACTTATATGTATCGCCCCACTCATGTTTGGATGCTGCTGTGGAGTAAAGCAAATAAAAAACATGTCGTTTAAACATTATGTAAACCTTTGCTGCCTTTCATCAATCTAATTTCTCCAAGAGTACTGAGCAGGTGGATCTAGGGGTGTGGGGTTACAAATATTTTGACAACACAACAATGACCCCCCCCCCCCCCCAATCATGAAGTAGCTATATTATATTCTAGTAGGCTAAAGTCTAGTCCCATTACATTACATTTAAGTCATTTAGCAGACGCTCTTATCCAGAGCGACTTACAAATTGGTGCATTCACCTTATGACATCCAGTGGGACAGTCACTTAACAATAGTGCATCTAAAACTTAGGGGGGGTGGGGTGAGAGGGATTACTTAACCTATCCTAGGTATTCCTTAAAGAGGTGGGGTTTCAGGTGTCTCCGGAAGGTGGTGATTGACTCCGCTGTCCTGGCGTCGTGAGGGAGTTTGTTCCACCATTGGGGGGCCAGGGCAGCGAACAGTTTTGACTGGGCTGAGCGGGAGCTGTACTTCCTCAGTGGTAGGGAGGCGAGCAGGCCAGAGGTGGATGAACGCAGTGCCCTTGTTTGGGTGTAGGGCCTGATCAGAGCCTGGAGGTACTGAGGTGCCGTTCCCCTCACAGCTCCGTAGGCAAGCACCATGGTCTTGTAGCGGATGCGAGCTTCAACTGGAAGCCAGTGGAGAGAACGGAGGAGCGGGGTGACGTGAGAGAACTTGGGAAGGTTGAACACCAGATGGGCTGTGGCGTTCTGGATGAGTTGAAGGGGTTTAATGGCACAGGCAGGGAGCCCAGCCAACAGCGAGTTGCAGTAATCCAGACGGGAGATGACAAGTGCCTGGATTAGGACCTGCGCCGCTTCCTGTGTGAGGCAGGGTCGTACTCTGCGGATGTTGTAGAGCATGAACCTACAGGAACGGGCCACCGCCTTGATGTTAGTAGAGAACGACAGGGTGTTGTCCAGGATCACGCCAAGGTTCTTGGCGCTCTGGGAGGAGGACACAATGGACTGATCATCCCCAGGGGTCTGTTTTAAAAGGGTTCTGAGTCTGTGTGTGGGATATCAACCAATGTTGTTAGTCCCATGGTTTCACAATCCCTCGGCTGTACCTCAACTACTCTAAAGCTATCCGTTTTATAAAATGTTAATAGGCCTATTTAAACCTTCATTCATCCTGGTTAGTCTTACTGAGGCAATAAAAAAAATGCTACATTCCACCTCATCTGATTCTTCTGATTATTACGGACTGCCAATCATGTTATATATTTAGGCTATTGTAACAAGGCATATATTCCTTCTGTCTCTGCCCAGAGGACTACTAGGCTTTCATGGCAACGCCAGTTAGAGCTCACTTAGCCATGCATGAGCCCTGGTTAGAGTCCCTGTTACAGCTTTCACTTTCTTCTGCTACATTGGTGGCAGCGTTGGGATCACGTCCAGCTCACATCTAGTTATGTGATCTAGTGGTAGGAAGCATTCTGTTTTTCACCCAACATTATGTTGGGTGTAATTACATTATATCTAGTGAACAATGTATTAGCAACAATTGGCGTGATGGATAGAAGTACTCAATACATGTGTGATCAAGCCTTACATCAAAGTTGCCTGAAGTTGAATGGAAAGTGCTATGCCCTGACCAGTGATTCAGGTTTAATTTGTCTGGAATGCCTTTGGGTCTCTGAAATGCAGCGTACGGCAACTTGTATTCAACTTGTTTGCTCAATGCGTATCCTGTCTTCCAAGGTCAGAGAAGTTCATACATAAATGAACGTGCGGAAAAGTGTCTCTTGATACGCTATGACTCCGCCCTCAGCATAAAGACACATGTTACTTTCATTCATTAAATCAAAATATTATTTTGTGCCAAAACACCATATCCGCTTTATGAAAACTAACGGTCGCAGTTTGCACTGCACTCTGCAGGTGACACAAGCAGTTTAAATCACTTGTTGTGGAGCAACACAATCTCACGTTCAATTCGTGCATATATGTACATAATGCACAGCCTTTCCTGGACAATTTGGCCGGCTACAATTGTATGTATTGGCTTTTAATCGTTTTGTCAGGCAAAAGCCGTAATTGCCGGCTAAGGGAAACTGTCGCATTTTCCCATCAAAGTTGTGTTTCCATCAAATGGACTTGTTGCAGATAAAAGTCTGCTTGTAAATACGTAGTGCACATACATGTTTTATTTGAGTTTCGATTCCCATTTACTGAATAAAAAATACAAGTTAAATGAGTTTCCATGCATTTTCAACTCTAGGCCTACTGATGGGTTTGTCACATAATAATGTAGCGAAATTGCCCACTGTGGTATTGGCAGGTGCGCTCTATCCAACAGCGTGCTGATACAGTGCAGGTATAGCCTACTACATGATGAGGTTATTATGGATAAAAGTGAAAGATTATTTGTATTTGTCAAATGTCAAGCATTGATCATTATGTCACCAGAATAAGGCCCTTCATCAACCTCATAGCTGTGCACTTTCACCTCCCTGTGAAGTTCATCCTAATTTATTTCATCTGTAGCCTAATAAACTGCATGCTTTCCCATGTTGCTGTGATATTTTTTATCTGACTTGTAGACTACATAAGAAGGTTGGATGGAAACCTAGTTAATGTCAAGCCATTCTGAGGATGGTGGAATTATATTTTGGATGAATGTGCGCATGCCTACAGGAGTCTTTTGAAGTTGCCTAATCAGATTAAAACTGGTTGTGACTGGTTGTGTTAATTACACATACAGTGGGGCAAAAAAGTATTTTAGTCAGCCACCAATTGTGCAAGTTCTCCCACTTAAAAAGATAATATAATAATAATAATAATATATGCCATTTAGCAGACGCTTTTATCCAAAGCGACTTACAGTCATGTGTGCATACATTCTACGTATGGGTGGTCCCGGGAATCGAACCCACTACCCTGGCGTTACAAGCGCCATGCTCTACCAACTGAGCTACAGAAGGACCACAAGATGAGAGAGGCCTGTAATTTTCATCATAGGTACACTTCAACTATGACAGACAAAATGAGAAAAAAATCCAGAAAATCACATTGTAGGATTTTTACTGAATTTATTTGCAAATGATGGTGGAAAATAAGTATTTGGTCAATAACAAAAGTTTATCTCAATACTTTGTTATATACCCTTTGTTGGCAATGACAGAGGTCAAACATTTTCTGTAAGTCTTCACAAGGTTTTCACACACTGTTGCTGGTATTTTGGCCCATTCCTCCATGCAGATCTCCTCTAGAGCAGTGATGTTTTGGGGCTGTTGCTGGGCAACACGGACTTTCAACTCCCTCCAAAGATTTTCTATGGGGTTGAGATCTGGAGACTGGCTACGCCACTCCAGGACCTTAAAATGCTTCTTATGAAGCCACTCCTTCGTTGCCCGGGCGGTGTGTTTGGGATCATTGTCATGCTGAAAGACCCAGCCACGTTTCATCTTCAATGGCCTTGCTGATGGAAGGAGGTTTTCACTCAAAATCTCACGATACATGGCTCCATTCATTCTTTCCTTCACACGGATGAGTCATCCTGGTCCCTTTGCAGAAAAACAGCCCCAAAGCATGATGTTTCCACCCCCATGCTTCACAGTAGGTATGGTGTTCTTTGGATGCAACTCAGCATTCTTTGTCCTCCAAACACTACGAGTTGAGTTTTTACCAAAAAGTTATATTTTGGTTTCATCTGACCATATGACATTCTCCCAATCTTCTTCTGGATCATCCAAATGGAGTGGGAAGGTGAATGGAAAGGCTCTGGAGCAATGAACCGCCCTTGCTGTCTCTGCCTGGCTGCTTCCCCTCTTTCCACTGGGATTCTCTGCCTCTATCCCTATTACAGGGGCTGAGTCACTGGCTTACTGGGGCTCTTTCATACCGTGGAGTTGAGTCACTGATGTGATCATCCTGTCTGGGTTGGCGCCCTCCCCCCCTTGGGTTGTGCCGTGGCGAAGATCTTTGTGGGCTATACTCAGCCTTGTCTCAGGATGGTAAGTTGGTGGTTGAAGATATCCCTCTAGTGGTGTGGGGGCTGTGCTTTGGCAAAGTGGGTGGGGTTATATCCTTCCTGTTTGGCCCTGTCCGGGGGTGTCCTTGGATGGGGCCACAGTGTCTCCTGACCCCTCCTGCCTCAGCCTCCAGTATTTATGCTGCAGTAGTTTATGTGTCGGGGGGCTAGGGTCAGTTTGTTATATCTGGAGTACTTCTCCTGTCCTATACGGTGTCCTGTGTGAATTTAAGTGTGCTCTCTCTAATTCTCTCTTTCTCTCTTTCTCTCTTTCTTTCTCTCTCTCTCTCTCTCTCGAGGACCTGAGCCCTAGGACCATGCCTAAGGACTACCTGACATGATGGCTCCTTGCTGTCCCCAGTCCACCTGGCCGTGCTGCTGCTCCAGTTTCAACTGTTCTGCCTTATTATTATTGGACCATGCTTGTCATTTATGAACATTTGAACATCTTGGTCATGTTCTGTTATAATCTCCACCCGGCACAGCCAGAAGAGGACTGGCCACCCCACATAGCCTGGTTCCTCTCCAGGTTTCTTCCTAGGTTTTGGCCTTTCTAGGGAGTTTTTCCTAGCCACCGTGCTTCTACACCTGCATTGCTTGCTGTTTGGGGTTTTAGGCTGAGTTTCTGTACAGCACTTTGAGATATCAGCTGATGTACAAAGGGCAATATAAGTAAATGTGATTTGATTTGATTTGGACAGACTACGTAAACAGCATCTAACCAAGTTACAGGCGTTGTGTTAGTATGAAATTAGTTCTAGGTTAACAAACATGACCATGTCTCGCACGTCACAGCCGGTGTATGAGTATGAATGAAGGGTAATTATGTCTCTGAGCTGAGGGGCTGAGTTCATGCTGCACAAAGAACTAACTGAGGAAAAGGTTTTAACTCATCATCGTGACATCGATCCCAAAAGTGGGAGAAAATGACTAAACAGGTAGTCTACAATTGCAACTGGGGTTGACACAACAGTAAGTAGCTAACGTTACACAAGACTTGGCCGAGCCAGAACAGCTCATAGTGTAGTGCAAGGCAACATCTTGTACAACCCCCAGGACACAAGTATATCACAGTGCCTTACCCACACTATCTCCTTAATGCCGAATTCTAATCAGAGATGCATCAAGGCCCATTTTTACAGTCTTTGGTACGATTCAGCCATGGACTCAACTCACAACCTTCCAATCTCAGGGCAGAAACTCTAACCACAAGGCCACTGAGCAGTGTTTGTTAACTACCTCTGATACTGTGCAGGGTTGTGTTGTTGCAGCCTGGTCTCAGAGCGTATTAGGAACGTATTATTAGGAAGGTTGTTTTGATTTGTGTTGTTGCAGCCTGGTCTCAGAGCGTATTAGGAACGTATTATTAGGAAGGTTGTTTTGATTTGTGTTGTTGCAGCCTGGTCTCAGAGCGTATTAGGAACGTATTATTAGGAAGGTTGTTTTGATTTGTGTTGTTGCAGCCTGGTCTCAGAGCGTATTAGGAACGTATTATTAGGAAGGTTGTTTTGATTTGTGTTGTTTGTGTACTACTGTCATTATGGCAGTGCAATACTGTGATTTGGATAGTATGTTCTGTTTTCATTTTATCTATTGGAGTCTGGAAATAGGAAGGATTCCTTATTATGGGAAGGACATTTAGGTCTATATCGAAGGATATTGGGAAGGTGTGGGAAATATGTACCTTTCTGGGTCAGAGAGATGAGACTAGACACCTGTCACGGAATGGACCTGATATAATCCAGTGTAAGAAAAATCTAATCAAATGTTATTTGTCACATACACATGGTTAGCAGATGTTATTGCGAGTGTAGCGAAATGCTTGTGCTTCTAGTTCTGACAATGCAGTAATAACCAACAAGTAATCTAACTAACAATTCCAAAACTACTGTCTTATACACAGTGTAAGGGGATAAAGAATATGTACATAAGGATATATGAATGAGTGATGGTACAGGGCAGCATACAGTAGATGGTATCGAGTACAGTATATACATGTGAGATGAGTATGTAGACAAAGTAAACAAAGTGGCATAGTTAAAGTGGCGAGTGATACATGTATTACATAAGGATGCAGTCGATGATATAGAGTACAGTATATACGTATGCATATGAGATGAATAATGTAGGGTAAGTAACATTATATAAGGTAGCATTGTTTAAAGTGGCTAGTGATATATTTACATCATTTCCCATCAATTCCCATTATTAAAGTGGCTGGAGTTGGGTCAGTGTCAATGTCAGTGTGTTGGCAACAGCCACTCAATGTTAGTGGTGGCTGTTTAACAGTCTGATGGCCTTGAGATAGAAGCTGTTTTTCAGTCTCTCGGTCCCAGCTTTGATGCACCTGTACTGACCTCGCCTTCTGGATGATAGCGGGGTGAACAGGCAGTGGCTTGGGTGGTTGATGTCCTTGATGATCTTTATGGCCTTCCTGTAACATCGGGTGGTGTAGGTGTCCTGGAGGGCAGGTAGTTTGCCCCCGGTGATGCGTTGTGCAGACCTCACTACCCTCTGGAGAGCCTTACGGTTGAGGGCGGAGCAGTTGCCGTACCAGGCGGTGATACAGCCCGCCAGGATGCTCTCGATTGTGCGTCTGTAGAAGTTTGTGAGTGCTTTTGGTGACAAGCCAAATTTCTTCAGCCTCCTGAGGTTGAAGAGGCGCTGCTGCGCCTTCTTCACGACGCTGTCTGTGTGAGTGGACCAATTCTGTTTGTCTGTGATGTGTATGCTGAGGAACTTAAAAGTTGCTACCCTCTCCACTACTGTTCCATCGATGTGGATAGGGGGGTGTTCCCTCTGCTGTTTCCTGAAGTCCACAATCATCTCCTTAGTTTTGTTGACGTTGAGTGTGAGGTTATTTTCCTGACACCACACTCCGAGGGCCCTCACCTCCTCCCTGTAGGCCGTCTCGTCGTTGTTAGTAATCAAGCCTACCACTGTTGTGTCGTCCCAGAAGAGCTGGAACATACAGCCATGTGGTGTTGACACACGGCATTTGTTCTCCCACGAGCTGTGATGTGGTATTGTGTTGTGTTGTGTTGAGCTGCTGTGGTTGCCCTCTCTGTGTTGAGAGTTGAGTATTGCTACATTAGCATGGGTGATGCTGCTGTTTGTGCAGTGTTGCTAGTGTAGCCTGTTTTCTGTTGTGTTTTATCAACACCCAGTGACTACCCCACTGACAGCCTTATGTGGCTCTGATATGAACTATCATGTTAGTGACAATGAAACGAGGAAGTGGGCAGAATCATTTACTCAAGATCGTACGATTAAGACGGTCAGACATAATGGACCAATCCAATGTTGACCAACCACTCTGGTTGTTGGATCAGCTCTGTCATGCGGATGGTGTCAATTAAGTTGATTTGTGTGTTCTGTAAGTAACCTTACCTACAGTATATCAAGAAGGCTAAGGTACAGAATAGCTTTTAGGCCAACGGTAGGTGTGCTGTTTAAAAAGTGTTTACCATTATGTCATGTGTAGTGCACCGTCCCAAACATCCTATGTAGCCTTTTTTACTCATGTTCCACTGTCTTGCAATGTTGAAGTTTGGGAGGATTATGGGAAAACAGAGTAGCATTAATCCATCATGCAATCATGTTTTATCTTGTAATGCATCATGTTTTATCTTGTAATGCATCATGTTTTATCTTGTAATGCATCATGTTTTATCTTGTAATGCATCATGTTTTATCTTGTAATGCATCATGTTTTATCATGTAATGCATCATGTTTTATCTTGTAATGCATCATGTTTTATCTTGTAATGCATCATGTTTTATCTTGTAATGCATCATGTTTTATCTTGTAATGCATCATGTTTTATCTTGTAATGCATCATGTTTTATCTTGTAATGCATCATGTTTTATCTTGTAATGCATCATCATGCATCATGTTTTATCTTGTAATGCATCATGTTTTATCTTGTAATGCATCATGTTTTATCTTGTAATGCATCATGTTTTATCTTGTAATGCGATCATGTTTTATCTTGTAATGCATCATGTTTTATCTTGTTTTGCGATCACGTTTCATGCCTAGTTTAATGTTTTTATGGGTTTTAGAGAGAGAGGTGTGTGTGTGAATGTGTGAGTGTTTATGCAGCAGGTGTATACACATGTGTGCAGTGTTTCTTATCAGTATTATTAGCTTGATGTATCCGTATCTGGGGTGTTTGTGGACAGATATCTGTTATACACTCCTGAAATATAACATACATGCTTTAAATGTCTATGTCTCTCTATCTCTCTGATTCTACAATCCATACTATGTGTCCGAAGTTAAAACTGAGTTCCCTTTCTTTCACCGTGGTGTCTCAGGTGGGTAGTTGTGTCAGAGCCCAGACCGCTGGCTGTAACACTGTACATGCCAACTGTACAATGACCTACCAACTCTCAGAGCCCCTGCCAGGATCGCCCTCAACCTGTGTAACACAGTGGTTGGATGCAATTGTGAGTGACCATATGATTGCTTATTTGGAGGCTACATCTGTATAGCTGAGATCAACATTGTCTGAATGATACTCCAGTACATGCTGTGCAGTACTACTTTCATGTTAGACCTGGTGATGAGACAACTGGTAGATGTGTCACTATTCTTTCACAACAGTGGTCACCAGCCCCGGTCCTGGAGAACTACAGGAAATGCAGGCTTTAGTTCCAGCCCTGCACTAACACACCTGATTCAATTAATCAAGGTCTTGACGAACAGCTGAGTATTTGAAACAGGTACATTTCTGTAAGTATCCTGGACCAGGGTCAGTGACCAGTGTTGATTATGCAAAGCTGTGTCAACACGGAGGAACACCACTTTGTGATTTGTATTTTATTTAGGGCACTGTTCTCACTAACAGCAAAGAGATTGACAAAGATCGTGTTGTGGTTCAGACCAGTCAATCTATGATATGCTGCATGGACAGACTGAAGTACTTAGAGGAATGCACACATAATACAACGGTGTGTAGAATATGTTTACCCTCCACTACAACCCTGTTGTTACTGTATGGTTACTGTTTGTGTTGCGACAACATGAAAATGAAGATCATGATTATGGAACATTTGCATACTCATGCTGTAGCTGTCACTAGGTCTGAAAGTGCTTTATAAAGGCAAGCTCACAACATGCAACACCTGTGTGTTGCACTCACTATTTGGGTAATGCACAGTAGCCATGTTGTGCCAATACTCACCACATATTAACACTGGCTATCAATGTCATGAGCACATAGAAAATACAGTAGCAGCTGGATTCTTAACACTGGCTATCAATGTCATGAGCACATAGAAAATACAGTAGCAGCTGGATTCTTAACACTGGCTATCAATGTCATGAGCACATAGAAAATACAGTAGCAGCTGAATTCTTAACACTGACTATCAATGTCATGAGCACATAGAAAATACAGTAGCAGCTGGATTCTTAACACTGGCTATCAATGTCATGAGCACATAGAAAATACAGTAGCAGCTGAATTCTTAACACTGGCTATCAATGTCATGAGCACATAGAAAATACAGTAGCAGCTGGATTCTTAACACTGGCTATCAATGTCATGAGCACATAGAAAATACAGTAGCAGCTGGATTCTTAACACTGGCTATCAATGTCATGAGCACATAGAAAATACAGTAGCAGCTGAATTCTTAACACTGGCTATCAATGTCATGAGCACATAGAAAATACAGTAGCAGCTGGATTCTTAACACTGGCTATCAATGTAACACTGGCTATCAATGTCATGAGCACATAGAAAATACAGTAGCAGCTGGATTCTTAACACTGGCTATCAATGTCATGAGCACATAGAAAATACAGTAGCAGCTGGAGTCATGACCATTTAGGCCAGAGAGTGCAGACATGCCCAGACATGTTCAGGATGCCTAGTGACTATTTCCTCTCTCTGCCTTCTGTTAACCAGTTTTTTCTCCATCTCTTATAGCTGTCATTTCGTAAAGCAGAGTGTCTTAGTGAGTGTGAGTCCATATTACAGTGTTATTGTCAAATCACCAGTAGCAAAGTTGAGGTGCACCCATGACCAGCTCTGAAACCAGATTGCATAACGGCGAAAGTACGGTGAGATTTGAAACAACTGGCCCAACTTCGTCTGTGTTTGGCCGGGATAGACTTGCCTAGTTAAAAAAAAACACAAAAAAAACCCATCAATTTTAGAACAAGGCTGTAACAATGTGTAAAAGGGAAGGGGTCTGAATACTTTCCGAATACACTGTATGTGAACACTGATAGTCAAATCTCTCATTCTGTTATGGATTTGGGTGTTATCTGAATGCTCATGTGGGAGACTGGGTTTGTACCAGGGTCAACTCTGAGCCACAAGACGGTGTTAGACTACTGAGCTAAAGCCTATCATTAGCTTCCTCCTTTACACTCAGCCTCTCTCTCTTTCCCACACAGATGAAAGGAACCAGACAGTGGCCTGGGTTCTTATGGGATGTTTTGCTGGAGTCATCATACTGTTATTTGCTGGAGAGAGGTGTGTATGGGGGGTGGTCCACACCGTTTTTTAGTTTAGTCAAGGTTACTGAAACACTGTGTAGGTCACTGAATGTATATAAATGATTATTTTGTGAATTTGTACGTATTGCTAAAGACATCTGTTTGGTATTTCAGTTACAGATGTGTTGACAGGAGGATGAATTGGACCCAACGAATCTCAGTTTGAAAAGTTTCATTTTTAAAGCATTGTAATGGGCAAGTGGCTTGAGATAGTCTAGTATTACATTCTGAGACAGTTTTAGTGCAGCAGTGGATCTCTTGCTGTGGAAGCTAGATTCCCACAGCTGCACTTTTAGACTACGATAAGTGACCAGGCATATTAACACACATACATACAAATGTACAGTATACAAACTCATGTGATTACTATGTTGGGGGGAAATGACTCATCTGTGGTCTGTTGAGTAAATAGTGTCACCTGGTAGTGGAGACGGGGTGATACTATTTGTGTTTCTAGTTTTCTAGTTACTGTAAAGATGGGTGAAAGATTTCTGTATCAGACAGCACACAGCACACAGACACATGACATTCCTTTTCCCCTCTCTTTCACTAGTTCCTAACAGTTCATACCAGTTCACTTCCTGTCGTATGCTGCAACAGATATAGTTCCTCTCCCTCCCTCCCAGCTACACCAGGGAAGTCCCTGTGTGATTTATGAATGGCTTGATATTGAACCAGAGAGGGTGTGACATCAGTTCCCAGCCACGCCTACTCACACCACTCTGCCTAGACATTGTCTGTTAAACAATTATTATTATAATACATCATTATATATCGAGTAATATAAACATAATATACATGTTGTACATAGTAGAACATGAAATATGATTATGATATGTATTACCGTTTTCCAGTTAGTCACTGAGGGAGTGACTCATGGATCCAATGTCATGCTTTTAGTAGATTAAATTGACCCATAGACACGGATTTAAGGTTTCCCCCTAATGAAGTAGGGTTCGGGAAGCTGATCCTAGATCTGTGCCTATGGGCTCGTCTGACCCAGATTTGAGTGTTGTCTTTAGGTCAGCTAATGCTTATAGTGAGGGATGTAGGACTGGCATCTTTCCACATCTTATATTGGTTTATATTCTATGTGAGCGCAAATCAAATAGCCAGATTCCAAACTGCTACCTTGCTGCTCTCCTTAGGAGCTTGTTGACTTCCCTTTGTGGATCTGAAAGGACAACTCCAAGTGGAAGGTAAAGGGTGTGTTAGACCTGCAGGAGAAGTTCAAATGGGGCTAGAGAATCATAACTGCTGTTGTAGAAATACTGACAGGATATATAACACATTATTAGGCTTCTGACATGACAAGAAAATTACTTATTTTTGTTAAATTTCATAATGAATGATACTGACTGTATTTGTTAATGTGATTTATTTATTTTATTGAATCATTACTGATGTGTTTAACACTCATTTGTTTGCTTTGCTAACCTTCTCAACAACTTGTATTAAAACATCCTGCTATTCATCTCTGTGTCTTGTTGGTTTAATCTGTTTTCCCTTGATTTAATTCATTTGTAACAGTACTGTACTCCACTCAGACTTATTTAGATATAATTTAAGAGCCATTCTTTAAATGTATCCCCTGGTGTATTAACTTGGTTTATGTGTATTATCTGACCCCTGTATGTACTGGCTTACTGCCAAAGCTGGGTGTAAGACAAAGATAGAGATGTAGGGAAATTCTCTCTCTCTCTCTCTCTCTCTCTCTCTCTCTCTCTCTCTCTCTCTCTCTCTCTCTCTCTCTCTCTCTCTCTCTCTCTCTCTCTCTCTCTCTCTCTCTCTCTCTCTCTCTCTCTCTCTCTCTCTGTCTCTCTCTGTCTCTCTCTGTGTGTGTGTGTGTGTTTGATTGACGTTGACAGTATTAAATTTGTCTAACAAGTCAATCTCTCCTTAACACTCCAACTACTTCACAGTGATATAATGTAGTCTGGTGATTGACTTCAGGAAACACATGTACTGCTGTATAACCTCTCTTCCTCCTGGCTCTTAGCTGTTGATAAGCAAATGCTTGCGTAGGTTGTAGTTAGGTTTAGAATAGGGTTAGGGTTATGGCTGGGGTTAGGATGAGGGTTAGTGGATAGTTAGTTTAAATATTGTTGACAGTTATTGAACATCTACAAGCCATCTACTTGAGACTATCCCAATAAAGTGTTAACAAATAATTGGGGTAATTGTTGGATAACCTGTGGTGCCACCTTTCAATCCAGTCAGCCTGTCAGGACCCGGTTACGAACCCGGGTCCCCGGAGTGAGAAACAGTCACTAAACCAACTGAGCCACGAATAGTCAGCAGAACCCAGAAGATGAGGCAGACACAGCAGTACTTGAGACGGTGTATTTAATGAAGTAAAAAGTGAAGTTCTTCAGGAAAACATGTAACTCCACAACCTCAAAAGGAATTCCACAAGAACAAAGGCAATCCTCCAAGACAAAAAGGCAAATCCACAAGGTGGAAGGCACAGTACAAAAAAGCCTCAAAAGATACTCAAAAACAAACAAACAAGAACAAAAAACAGAACTCCACAAGAGAGTCCACCGGGATCAACAAGAGCTCACAGAGTACTAGGGCTGGGTGCTAACATACAAACACATTCAATACAGTTACATGATTTCTCAGAATTCCTGATGATTCTAAAGACAGATCTGATCATATCACCTCTACCTTACCTGACACCCTAGACCCACTTCAATTTGCTTACCACCCCAATAGAGGCACAGATGATGCAATCTCCAGTGCACTGCACACTGCCTCATCCTGGACAAGAGGAATGCCTATGCAAGAATGCTGTTCATTCACTATAGCTTAGCATTCAACATCATAGTACCCTCCAAGCTCATCATTAAGCTTGGGACAATGGGTCTGAACCATGCCCTGTGCAACTGGGTCCTGGACTTCCTAACGGGTTGCCCCCAGGTAGTGAAGGTAGGATACAACACCACCAATTCGCTGATCCTCAACACAGTGGCCCCACAAGGGTGCATGCTCAGATGTGTGTATTGTTAGATACTACTGCACTACTGTACTGTTGGAGCTAGAAACACAGGCATTTTCGCAACATCCGCAAAAACATCTGCTAAATATGTGTATGTGACCAATAATATTTGATTTGATCGTATGAGGCCATAAGGGAAAGGGGAGAGAGAGTTGACTCTTAATGTCTAACTGTCTGATAACTGCCAGTATTAATGCCACTTCCTTATTGAGGAAGTTAACTGTACCATACAGGATATAAATACTTCAGATGGCTTTGTTACAAACTGAGGCTTAAGACTCTATATAGGCCTGTTAACAGAAATCAAACCTGTTTGGCACAACATTTTGTTATCTTTCAAGTCTACCATTGCCTTATTCTATTTGTCTGTGTTATTTATTAGCAGTGGTGTAAAGTGCTTGTCATGTCCGTCATACGAATGAGACCATGGTGCGGCGTGGTATGTGTACATTCTAATTTATTAAAAGAATGAATACTGAACAAACTAACAAAATAACAAAACAAACCGTGAAGCTAATATGAATAATGCAGAAAGGCAACTAAAAATAGAACAAGATCCCACAAACACCAAAGGGAAATGGCTACCTAAATATGATCGCCAATCAGAGACAACGATAAACTGCTGCCTCTGATTGGGAACCATATCAGGCCACGATAAACATACAAATCACCTAGACCTACAAAGCCTAGACATACAAAACCCCTAGACAATACAAAAACTAGCGTACCCACCCTAGTCACACTGTGACCTAACCAAAATATGAAGAAAACAGAGATATCTCAGGTCAGGGCTTGACAGTACTTAAGTAAAAATACTTTGAAGTACTGCTGCTTAATAGTTTTTTTTTAAATATCTGTACTTTACTTTACTATTTATATTTTTGACACCTTTTACTTCACTACATTCCTAAAGAAAAGGTACTTTTTACTCCATATATTTTCTCTGACACCCAAAAGCACACATTACATTTTCAATGCTTAGCAGCACAGAAAAATGGCCAAAGGTCCACTTCACACACTTATCAAGAGAACATCCCTGGTCATCCCTACTGCCTCTGATCTGGCGGACTCACTAAACACACATACTTTATTAGTAAATGATGTCTGACTGTTGGAGTGTGCCCCTGGCATACATAAGTAAATAAGAACCAGAGAATTGTGCCGTCTGGTTTGCTTAATATAAGGAATAAGACATTATTTATACTTTTACTTGTACTTTTGATATATTTTAGCAATTTCATTTTCTTTTGATATTTAAGTATATTTACAACCAAATGCTTTTAGGCTTTAACTCAAGTAGTATTGTACTGGGTGAATTTTAATTGAGTCATGTTCTATTAAGGTATCTTTACTTTTCCTCAGGTATGACAATTGAGTACTTTTTCCACCACTGTTCACTAGTGATTCATTAGTGCCGACACATTGGGTTTAAGTTGTGGATACAGTCAAGTTGGAAATCAGGTGGAAACATTCCAAAGCAATTGTAACATACGCTTGCCGATTTCAAGATGTCATCCTTGCATTCTAAATGGGTGTGACAGACAGTAAGAGAGTAACTGTTATTTAGTCAACTGAGAGACAAAAGGAAGAATAACACATCTCATTGAAAGGAACTGTGTCCCATGATTATTACAGAGGCTTGCAATGAGACAGACACACAGCTCTGTTGCAAAGATATAGCACCTGTATGACTGATTTGACTGGTGAGATGTTGCTGTTAGTGTACCACGATGACTTGACAAGTTGTTGACGGATAATTATCTGCATTTCCCATCTTTACGATTTCATTAACTGACCCCTCATCTCACTAACCCTCAAGCCCCGTTAGCTGTAACAGTTGTGGTTACAGATGTATCTGTTTCCTGGTCCACCGTTTTCTGTGCAGGAAACTTATGCAGTGACTTTGCACTTTTTATTCACACATAGAGTGGGGAAGACTGACTGTAACCTACTCATTTAATGTACCCTCCCCTAACTCAATCCAAACAATGAATTAAATAATTGTTTTGTTTGTGGTGGAAGATTTCCCTTAAAACAGTAGTATAGTATCCCATGTTTTTACATTTACAGTATGTCCCCATGGTAACCAGATAAGAGAGACGTGCCTGTGTTCTGGGTTAACCGAGATTACCGGCCCACAGACAACAGCCCACACAATGATGTAGTCATATCATGAAATCATTTATGAATACTGTTATGTGAGACAGAAAGAGACAGTATTCTCTCATGGTCTAACAGGTCAAGTTTGTTGGGAAGGAGCCAACCTTCTCACAGAATATCAGTCATGTCACCACTGAGTCATAGAAATGTCATGCTAAGTGTTTTATACAGGCCCCAGCTGAGGAAGGACAATTTTCCCTGAAAATGTGGTATATACTGAGCCTACACTCCTTCAATTAAGACCAGGCAGACGCCATAGACTGAAGGGGTTTTATTATTGAGACCATGCCAAGGCAAGGCATTCCATTACAACATATTCCTGCATGCAGCCCTCATTTGATGATGATCCTCACGCAGTTGTGATTGGTTGAGCTGGTATTGGGTGATGTGGTGCTAAGGTCTCTAAAGTTACTATTGTTTAGAAAGTAAACTGAACAGTGCTGGAGAAATGATACACTCAACCTACCTTCTATAAACTGCAATAATAAAAAATGTTGAAGGAGGAGCTAAGGGGGAATCCCCTGAAGCACAGATGTAATTGGTGAAGTCGGTGTGAGGTGATTTGATCCTTTAAGTTTGTCAGGAGCTGCTTGTGAAACTGACACACAGACTAGAATAGCATACTCCAAACAAAACAGACATACAAGCAAAATATTAATATAAAACTGGATGGAAATTAGTTGGGGTAGTTGTTGAATAACCTAGATTTTGCATGATTTAAAAAAGAAACATGCTTATTTGTGATTGGGTGTAGATGCATAATATATACCACCTATCTCATATTTTAAGAAACTTGCCTGAAACTTGCTTGTTGATGTGGTTTTTGCATTTCCAACTTCCTGTTCAGCTTAGCTGGCGGACCAGGGAACTTAGCAGTACATGAGGCCATTCTAATCGCCCTAGCCCGGGTATCCTGGAAGGATATTGACCTCATCCCGTCAGTAGAGGAGGCCTGGTTATTCTTTAAAAGTGCCTTCCTTACCATGTTAAATAAGTATGCCACATTTAAAAAATGATCGAGGAACAGATATAGCCCTTGGTTCTCTCCAGACCTGACTGCCCTTGATCAGCACAAAAACATTCTGTGGCGTTTTGCATCAGCATCGAATAGCCCACGTGATATGCAACTTTTCAGGGAAGTTAGGAATCAATAAACACAGGCAGTTAGGAAAGCCAAGGCTAGCTTTTTCAAGCAGAAATTTGCATACTTTAGCACAAACTCAAAAAAGTTCTGGGACACTGTAAAGTCCATGGAGAATAAGAACACCTCCTCCCAGCTGCCCACTGCACTGAGGTTAGGAAACACTGTCACCACCGATAAATCCACTATAATTGAGAATTTCAATAAGTATTTTTCTACGACTGGACATGCTTTCCACCTGGCTACCCCTAGCCCGATCAACAGCCCTCCACCTCCCACAGCAACTTGCCCAAGCCTCCCCATTTGTCCTTCACCCAAATCCAGATAATTGATGTTCTGAAAAAGCTGCAAAACCTGGACCCCTACAAATCAGCCGGGCTAGACAATCTGGACCCTCTCTCTCTAAAATCATCTGCAGAAATTGTTGCAACCCCTATTACTAGCCTGTTCAACCTCTCTTTCGTATCATCTGAGATTCCCAAAGATTGGAAAGCTGCCGCGGTCATCCCCCTCTTCAAAGGGGATGACACTCTAGACCCAAACTGCTACAGACCTATATCTATCCTACCCTGCCTTTCTAAGGTCTTCGAAAGCCAAATTAACAAAGAGATTACCGACCATTTCGAATCCCACCGAACCTTCTCCGCTATGCAATCTGGTTTCAGAGCTGGTCATGGGTGCACCTCAGCCACGCTCAAGGTCCTAAACGATATCATTACTGCCATCGATAAGAGACATTACTGTGCAGCCATATTCATCGACCTGGCCAAGGCTTTTGACTCTGTCAATCACCACATTCTTATTGGCAGACTCAACAGCATTGGTTTCTCAAATTATTGCCTCGTCTGGTTTACCAGGTTTACCTAGTTTACTTTTCCGATAGAGTTCAGTGTGTCATATCGCAGGGCCTGTTTTCCGGACCTCTGGCAGACTCTATGGGGGTGCCACAGGGTTCAATTCTCGGGCCGACTCTCTTCTCTGTATACAGCAATGATGTCGCTCTTGCGGATGGTGATTCTCTGATCCACCTCTACACAGACGACATCATTCTGTATACCTCTGGCCCTTCTTTGGACACTGTGTTAACTAACCTCTAGATGAGCTTCAATGCCATACAACTCTCCTTCCTTGGCCTCCAACTGCTCTTAAATGCAAGTAAAACTAAATGCCTACTCTTCAACCGATCGCTGCCCTCACCTGCCCGTCCGTCCAGCATCACTACTCTGGACGGTTCTGACTTAGAATATGTGGACAACAACAAATACCTGGGTGTCTGGTTAGACTGTAAACTCTCCTTCCAGACTCACATTAAGCATCTCCAACCCAAAATGAAATCTAGAATCAGCTTCCTATTTCACAACAAAGCATCCTTCACTCATGCTGCCAAACATACCCTCATAAAACTGACCATCCTACCGATCCTCGATTTCAGCTATTTCATTTACAAAATAGCCTCCAACACTCTACTCAACAAATTGGATGCAGTCTATCACAGTGCAATCCGTTTTGTCACCAAAGCCCCATATACTACCCACCACTGCGACCTTTACGCTCTCTTTGGCTGGCCCTCACTTCATACTCATCGCCAAACCCACTGGCTCCAGGTCATCTACAAGTCTCTGCTAGGTAAAGCCCCGCCTTATCTCAGCTCACTGGTAGCAGCACCCACCCGTAGCACGCAATCCAGCAGGTATATTTCACTGGTCACCCCCAAAGCCAATTCTTCCTTTGGCCGCCGTTCCTTCCAGCTCTCTGCTGCCAATGACTGGAACGAACTGCAAAAAACACTGAGGCTGGAGACTCATACCTCCCTCACTAGCTTTAAGGACCAGCTGTCAGAGCAGCTCACAGATCACTGCACCTGTACATAGCTCATCTGTACATAGCTCATCTGTAAATAGCCCATCCAACTACCTCATCCCCATACTGTTATTTATTTATATATATTGCTCCTTTGCACCCCAGTATCTCTACTTGCACATTCATATTCTGCACATCTACCATTCCAGTGCTTAATTGCTATATTGTAATTATTTCGCTGCCATGGCCTATTTATTGCCTTACCTCCCCTATCCTACCTCATTTGCCCACACTGTATATAGACAGTTGCAAATGAGAACTTGTTCTCAACTAGCCTGCCTGGTTAAATAAAGGTTAAATAAAAAATAAATCAAATAAAACACATGTAGTGACTTGGCTCTTTTTATTCATGTAAAAATATTCATTTATTCAGAGCCACATGCTCTGCCACAGATACAGTTACACACACACGTCACACACACAAACAAACACAAACACACATACCACACACAGACAAATTCACACACACAGTTGTAGGCGCAGTGACCATACGTACATACCTCAACCAGAAGCCATAGATTACAGGCAACATTCGCACTGAGCTAAAGGGTAGAGCTGCCGCCAGCCACCCCAGTCATAGACTGTTCTCTCTACTACCGCATGGCAAGCAGTACCGGAGTGCCAAGTCGAGGACAAAAAGGCTTCTCAACAGTTTTTACCCCCAAGCCATAAGACTCCTGAACAGGTAATCAAATGGCTACCTGGATTATTTGCATTGTGTGCCTCCCCCCAAACCCCCCAACCCCTATTTTTACACTGCTGCTACTCTCTGTTTATCATATATGCATAGTCACTTTAACTATACAGTCATGTACATACTTGCTCAATTGGGCCAACCAACTGCATTGTGTCCCGCCACCCGCCACCCCCTCTTTTACGCTACTGCTACTCTCTGTTCATCATATATGCAGTCACTTTAACCATATCTACATGTACATGTACATCAATCAGCCTGACTAAACCAGTGTCTGTATGCTACTGTATACAGCCTGTCTTTTTACTGTTGTTTTATTTTTTTACTTACCTATTGTTCACCTAACACCTTTTTTGCACTATTGGTTAGAGCCTGTAAGTAAGCATTTCACTGTAAGGTCTGTTGTATTCAGCACACGTGACAAATAAACTTTGATTTGATTTGAGAGGGAGCCCAGCATACCAGGGCAGCATGTCACTACACTCTGCATTAAAGAAACACAGGGCCCCTCTGATTCACAGTTATGATCTGTTAAGCTGGTATATGCTGATCACTGATATCGTCCTGAGGTCACTATAGTTTACTTCCCCAGTGAGCCAAACAACCTGGAAAGGAGTGCAGATAAACAAATTCACTGTCAAACTCATTTTTGGTTTGACAAGACTCCCTGTGCCCAAATGTTCCGAGTGTGATCAGTAGGTTTATATTTCATTTTTGGTTTAACAAGAGTCCCTGTGCCCAAATGTTCCGAGTGTGATCAGTAGGTTTATATTTCATTTTTGGTTTAACAAGAGTCCCTGTGCCCAAATGTTCCGAGTGTGATCAGTAGGTTTATATTTCATTTTTGGTTTAACAAGACTCCCTGTACCCAAATGTTCCGAGTGTGATCAGTAGGTTTATATTTCATTTTTGGTTTAACAAGAGTCCCTGTGCCCAAATGTTCCGAGTGTGATCAGTAGGTTTATATTTCATTTTTGGTTTAACAAGACTCCCTGTGCCCAAATGTTCTGAGTGTGATCAGTAGGTTTATATTTCATTTTTGGTTTAACAAGAGTCCCTGTGCCCAAATGTTCAGAGTGTGATCAGTAGGTTTATATTTCATTTTTCTTGGTGTACCTCACATACTATAGTGTCCCTGTTTTTGCATTCCTCCTCTTCTCTCCCCTCCGTGTCCATGGTAACCTGCTGAATAACAGACACATTTCTGTAACCCCAACCCTCCTTAAAGGCTGCACATTCAGGCTATAACCCTGGGTATTTGCCCTGATAGCTGTGGATAACAGACTTGTGTGAGCTATCTGCTCACTGTTTCCAAAGTCTCTGGCAATGTGAAAGTTGTGAGTGTAATGTTTTAAATCGGGGCTTTCCAACACTATTCATAGAGAGCTACCCTCCGGTAGGTTTTCACTTCAACCCTAATCTAGCACAGCTCATTTGAATAATTATCTGCTTGATAAACTGAATCAGGTTAGTTACAACTGGGGTTGGAGTGAAAATCTACAGGAGGGTAGCTCTCCAGGAAAAGGGTTGGAGAGCCCTGTTTTAGATTATAGTCTTGAAGAGTGTTAATTCTTCTTTAGTAGTTCGTATGCATTTAGCTCAGACTGAAGGTACTGTGAGGTGTCATGTTTCAGACTGGTGTCAGAGAGGGACAGCATTGTGATCCAGAACCTTCTATTTAACTAAACAGACTGGTACATCATCTTGTGTGGGGTGTGTGTGGGAGGGGGAGGCTGAGAGTGTGGTGTGACTGCTGAGAAGAGGGGGGGTGAGGATGTGGTGTGACTGCTGAGAAGAGGGGGGTGAGGATGTGGTGTGACTGCTGAGAAGAGGGGGGGGTGAGGATGTGGTGTGACTGCTGAGAAGAGGGGGGTGAGGATGTGGTGTGACTGCTGAGAAGAGGGAGGGGGGTGAGGATGTGGTGTGACTGCTGAGAAGAGGGGGGGTGAGGATGAGGTGTGACTGCTGAGAAGAGGGGGGGATGAGGATGTGGTGTGACTGCTGAGAAGAGGTGGGGGGGTGAGGATGTGGTGTGACTGCTGAGAAGGGGGGGGTGAGGATGTGGTGTGACTGCTGAGAAGAGGGGGGGATGTGGTGTGACTGCTGAGAAGAGGGGGTGAGGATGTGGTGTGACTGCTGAGAAGAGGGGGGATGAGGATGTGGTGTGACTGCTGAGAAGAGGGGGGGTGGGGATGTGGTGTGACTGCTGAGAAGAGGGGGGTGAGGATGCGGTGTGACTGCTGAGAAGAGGGGGGGGTGAGGATGTGGTGTGACTGCTGAGAAGAGGGGGCGGTGAGGATGTGGTGTGACTGCTGAGAAGAGGGTGGGGGGTGAGGATGTGGTGTGACTGCTGAGAAGAGGGGGTGAGGATGTGGTGTGACTGCTGAGAAGAGGGGGTGAGGATGTGGTGTGACTGCTGAGAAGAGGGGGGTGAGGATGTGGTGTGACTGCTGAGAAGAGGGGGTGAGGATGTGGTGTGACTGCTGAGAAGGGGGGTGAGGATGTGGTGTGACTGCTGAGAAGAGGGGGGATGAGGATGTGGTGTGACTGCTGAGAAGAGGGGGTGAGGATGTGGTGTGACTGCTGAGAAGAGGGGGGTGAGGATGTGGTGTGACTGCTGAGAAGGGGGGGGTGAGGATGTGGTGTGACTGCTGAGAAGAGGGGGTGAGGATGTGGTGTGACTGCTGAGAAGAGGGGGGTGAGGATGTGGTGTGACTGCTGAGAAGAGGGGGGTGAGGATGTGGTGTGACTGCTGAGAAGAGGGGGGTGAGGATGTGGTGTGACTGCTGAGAAGAGGGGGGTGAGGATGTGGTGTGACTGCTGAGAAGAGGGGGGGTGAGGATGTGGTGTGACTGCTGAGAAGAGGGGGTGGTGAGGATGTGGTGTGACTGCTGAGAAGAGGGGGGGTGAGGATGTGGTGTGACTGTTGAGAAGAGGGGGTGAGGATGTAGTGTGACTGCTGAGAAGAGGGGGGTGTGGTGTGACTGCTGGGAAGAGGGGGGGTGAGGATGTAGTGTGACTGCTGAGAAGAGGGGGGGGGATGTGGTGTGACTGCTGAGAAGAGGAGGTGGTTGCTCTTCTCTTCCTGCACCTTGGTTGGAAGGAGAGGTAACAACAGTATTCTTCTTTGCACAGATTGTTAGCTGGAGGTGGAGTAGTAACGTAACCAGAGGAAAACTGTTTATTTTGTTTGGTTAATAGAGTGTCAGGAATGTTTATGTGCCACAGAGGGTGGTTTTGCTTTGGACATATGTGTTGTCAGAGCTTATTTGCTTAACATGCTTGAAGATGCTTCTCTTAATATGTAGTAGTAGAAATCTGTTATCCCAAGGGGCAACTGGTTTAGTTGCATTGCTGTTTATTTAATCATTCCTGTCAGGTTTGTCATTTATTATCATGTCTCGTCCCTGTGCTCCCCATTCTATTCGTTTCCCTCTGCTGGTCTTATTAGGTTCTTTCCCTCTTTCTATCCCTCTCTCTCCCCCTCCCTCTCTCACTCTCTCGCTCTCTCTTCTCTCTATCGTTCCGTTCCTGCTCCCAGCTGTTCCTATTCCCCTAATCATCATTTAGTCTTCCCACACCTGTTCCCGATCCTTTCCCCTGATTAGAGTCCCTATTTATTCCTTTGTGTTCCGTTCCTGTCCCGTCGGTTCCTTGTTTAGTATTCACCGTGCTGTGATTGTGTTTCGCCCTGTCCTGTCGTGTTTTTTTGCCTTCATCAGATGCTGCGTGTGAGCAGGTGTCTCTTTTTACTACGGCCTGCGCCTACCCGAAGCGACCTGCAGTCTGTGGCCGCTTCTCTTGTTATTCCCCTCTACAGACTAGAGGATTTCTGTTATTCCCTGTTTGGACTTGAATAAACTCTGTTTCTGTTAAGTCGCTTTTGGGTCCTCTATCACCTGCATGACAGAAGGAACCGACCAAGGAATGGACCCAGCGACTTCAGACGCTCGTTACACTGCCGTCAAGATCCAAGGAGCCATGCTCGGCAGACACGAGCAGGAATTGTCTGCTGCTCGCCATGCCGTGGAGAACCTGGCCGCTCAGGTTTCCGACCTCTCTGGACAGTTCCAGAGTACGTCTCGTGCCACCTGTTACTTCCTGGCCTGCCTCCAGAACCTAGGGTTAATAACCCACCTTGCTACTCCGGGCAGCCCACTGAGTGCCGCTCCTTTCTCACGCAGTGTGAGATTGTGTTCTCTCTCCAACCCAACACATACTCTAGAGAGAGAGCTCGGGTTGCTTACGTCATTTCACTCCTTACTGGCCGGGCTCGAGAGTGGGGCACAGCTATCTGGGAGGCAAGGGCTGATTGCTCTAACAAGTTCCAGAACTTTAAAGAGGAGATGATTCGGGTTTTTGACCGTTCAGTTTTTGGTAGGGAGGCTTCTAGGGCCCTGGCTTCCTTATGCCAAGGTGAACGGTCCATAACGGATTATTCTATTGAGTTTCGCACTCTTGCTGCCTCTAGTGAAGCCGGCGCTGCTCGCTCGTTTTCTGGAGGGACTCCACGCAGTGGTTAAGGATGAGATTCTCTCCCGGGAGGTTCCTTCAGATGTGGACTCTTTGATTGCTCTCGCCATCCGCATAGAACGACGGGTAGATCTTCGTCACCGGGCTCGTGGAAGAGAGCTCGCATCAACGGTGTTTCCCTGCTCCGCATCGCAACCATCTCCCTCCTCTGGCTTTGAGACTGAGCCCATGCAGCTGGGAGGGATTCGCATCTCGACTAAGGAGAGGGAACGGAGGATCACCAACCGCCTGTGCCTCTATTGCGGAGTTGCTGGACATTTTGTTAATTCATGTCCAGTAAGAGGCCAGAGCCCATCAGTAAGCGGAGGGCTACTGGTGAGCGCTACTACTCAGGTCTCTTCATCTAGATCTTGTACTACTATGTCGGTCCATCTACGCTGGACCGGTTCGGGTGCTACATGCAGTGCCTTGATTGACTCTGGGGCTGAGGGTTGTTTCATGGACGGCATGGGTTCGGAAACATAACATTCCTTTCAGACCGTTAGACAAGCCTACGCCCATGTTTGCCTTAGATGGTAGTCATCTTCCCAGTATCAAATTTGAGACACTACCTTTAACTCTCACAGTATCTGATAACCACAGTGAGACTATTTCTTTTTGATTTTCCGTTCACCGTTTACACCTGTTGTTTTGGGTCATCCCTGGCTAGTATGTCATAATCCTTCTATTAATTGGTCTAGTAATTCTATCCTATCCTGGAACGTTTCTTGTCATGTGAAGTGTTTAATGTCTGCCATCCCTCCCGTTTCTTCTGTCCCTACTTCTCAGGAGGAACCTGGCGATTTGACAGGAGTGCCGGAGGAATATCATGATCTGCGCACGGTCTTCAGTCGGTCCCGAGCCAACTCCCTTCCTCCTCACCGGTCGTATGATTGTAGTATTGATCTCCTTCCGGGGACCACTCCTCCTCGAGGTAGACTATACTCTCTGTCGGCTCCCGAACGTAAGGCTCTCGAGGATTATTTGTCTGTGTCTCTTGACGCCGGTACCATAGTGCCTTCTTCTTCTCCGGCCGGGGCGGGGTTCTTTTTGTTAAGAAGAAGGACGGTACTCTGCGCCCCTGCGTGGATTATCGAGGGCTGAATGACATAACGGTTAAGAATCGTTATCCGCTTCCCCTTATGTCATCAGCCTTCGAGATTCTGCAGGGAGCCAGGTGCTTTACTAAGTTGGACCTTCGTAACGCTTACCATCTCGTGCGCATCAGAGAGGGGGAGTGGAAAACGGCGTTTAACACTCCGTTAGGGCATTTTGAGTACCGGGTTCTGCCGTTCGGTCTCGCCAATGCGCCAGCTGTTTTTCAGGCATTAGTTAATGATGTTCTGAGAGACATGCTGAACATTTTTGTTTTTGTCTATCTTGACGATATCCTGATTTTTCTCCGTCACTCGAGATTCATGTTCAGCACGTTCGACGTGTTCTACAGCGCCTTTTAGAGAATTGTCTCTACGTAAAGGCTGAGAAGTGCTCTTTTCATGTCTCCTCCGTTACTTTTCTCGGTTCCGTTATTTCCGCTGAAGGCATTCAGATGGATTCCGCTAAGGTCCAAGCTGTCAGTGATTGGCCCGTTCCAAGGTCACGTGTCGAGTTGCAGCGCTTTTAGGTTTCGCTAATTTCTATCGGCGTTTCATTCGTAATTTCGGTCAAGTTGCTGCCCCTCTCACAGCTCTTACTTCTGTCAAGACGTGTTTTAAGTGGTCCGGTTCCGCCCAGGGAGCTTTTGATCTTCTAAAAGAACGTTTTACGTCCGCTCCTATCCTCGTTACTCCTGACGTCACTAGACAATTCATTGTCGAGGTTGACGCTTCAGAGGTAGGCGTGGGAGCCATTCTATCCCAGCGCTTCCAGTCTGACGATAAGGTTCATCCTTGCGCTTATTTTTCTCATCGCCTGTCGCCATCTGAGCGCAACTATGATGTGGGTAACCGTGAACTGCTCGCCATCCGCTTAGCCCTAGGCGAATGGCGACAGTGGTTGGAGGGGGCGACCGTTCCTTTTGTCGTTTGGACAGACCATAAGAACCTTGAGTACATCCGTTCTGCCAAACGACTTAATGCCCGTCAAGCTCGTTGGGCGTTGTTTTTCGCTCGTTTCGAGTTTGTGATTTCTTACCGTCCGGGTAGCAAGAACACCAAGCCTGATGCCTTATCCCGTCTGTTTAGTTCTTCTGTGGCTTCTACTGATCCCGAGGGGATTCTTCCTTATGGGCGTGTTGTCGGGTTAACAGTCTGGGGAATTGAAAGACAGGTTAAGCAAGCACTCACGCACACTGCGTCGCCGCGCTTGTCCTAGTAACCTCCTTTTCGTTCCTGTTTCCACTCGTCTGGCTGTTCTTCAGTGGGCTCACTCTGCCAAGTTAGCTGGTCATCCCGGTGTTCGAGGCACTCTTGCGTCTATTCGCCAGCGCTTTTGGTGGCCGACTCAGGAGCGTGACACGCGCCGTTTCGTGGCTGCTTGTTCGGACTGCGCGCAGACTAAGTCGGGTAACTCTCCTCCTGCCGGTCGTCTCAGACCGCTCCCCATTCCTTCTCGACCATGGTCTCACATCGCCTTAGACTTCATTACCGGTCTGCCTTTGTCTGCGGGGAAGACTGTGATTCTTACGGTTGTCGATAGGTTCTCTAAGGCGGCACATTTCATTCCCCTCGCTAAACTTCCTTCCGCTAAGGAGACGGCACAAATCATTATTGAGAATGTATTCAGAATTCATGGCCTCCCGTTAGACGCCGTTTCAGACAGAGGTCCGCAATTCACGTCACAGTTTTGGAGGGAGTTCTGTCGTTTGATTGGTGCGTCCGTCAGTCTCTCTTCCGGGTTTCATCCCCAGTCTAACGGTCAAGCAGAGAGGGCCAATCAGACGATTGGTCGCATACTACGCAGCCTTTCTTTCAGAAACCCTGCGTCTTGGGCAGAACAGCTCCCCTGGGCAGAATACGCTCACAATTCGCTTCCTTCGTCTGCTACCGGGTTATCTCCGTTTCAGAGTAGTCTGGGTTACCAGCCTCCTCTGTTCTCATCCCAGCTTGCCGAGTCCAGCGTTCCCTCCGCTCAAGCGTTTGTCCAATGTTGTGAGCGCACCTGGAGGAGGGTGAGGTCTGCACTTTGCCGTTACAGGGCACAGACGGTGAGAGCCGCCAATAAACGCAGGATTAAGAGTCCAAGGTATTGTTGCGGCCAGAGAGTGTGGCTTTCCACTCGCAACCTTCCTCTTACGACAGCTTCTCGTAAGTTGACTCCGCGGTTCATTGGTCCGTTCCGTGTCTCCCAGGTCGTCAATCCTGTCGCTGTGCGACTGCTTCTTCCGCGACATCTTCGTCGCGTCCATCCTGTCTTCCATGTCTCCTGTGTTAAGCCCTTTCTTCGCACCCCCGTTCGTCTTCCCTCCCCCCTCCCGTCCTTGTCGAGAGCGCACCTATTTACAAGGTACATAAGATCATGGACATGCGTTCTCGGGGACGGGGTCACCAATACTTAGTGGATTGGGAGGGTTACGGTCCTGAGGAGAGGAGTTGGGTCCCGTCTCGGGACGTGCTGGACCGTTCACTCATCGATGATTTCCTCCGTTGCCGCCAGGATTCCTCCTCGAGTGCGCCAGGAGGCGCTCGGTGAGTGGGGGGGTACTGTCAGGTTTGTCATTTATTATCATGTCTCGTCCCTGTGCTCCCCATTCTATTCGTTTCCCTCTGCTGGTCTTATTAGGTTCTTTCCCTCTTTCTATCCCTCTCTCTCCCCCTCCCTCTCTCACTCTCTCGCTCTCTCTTCTCTCTATCGTTCCGTTCCTGCTCCCAGCTGTTCCTATTCCCCTAATCATCATTTAGTCTTCCCACACCTGTTCCCGATCCTTTCCCCTGATTAGAGTCCCTATTTATTCCTTTGTGTTCCGTTCCTGTCCCGTCGGTTCCTTGTTTAGTATTCACCGTGCTGTGATTGTGTTTCGCCCTGTCCTGTCGTGTTTTTTTGCCTTCATCAGATGCTGCGTGTGAGCAGGTGTCTCTGTCAACTACGGCCTGCGCCTACCCGAAGCGACCTGCAGTCTGTGGCCGCTTCTCTTGTTATTCCCCTCTACAGACTAGAGGATTTCTGTTATTCCCTGTTTGGACTTGAATAAACTCTGTTTCTGTTAAGTCGCTTTTGGGTCCTCTATCACCTGCATGACAATTCCCTGGAGGTTTATTTAATATTTGTATTCCAACTTGTCAGACACTCCTAACCCTCCTCATAGGCTACCCTGTCAGGCTATTTCCTGTTTATTTGCCCTGATATCTAACAGTAGTCTGTTGTCCACAGCTATCTGCTCATTGTTTTCCAAAGTCTCTGGCAAAGTGAAAGTTATGAATCTAATGTTTTAGATTATAGTAGTGAAGTGTGTTTATTCTTCATTAGTAGTTCTTATGCATTTAGCCCAGACTGTAGGTGAGGTGTCATGTTTCAGACTGGTGTCGGAGAGGGACAGCATTGTGATCAGAACATTATACTTAACTAAACACTTTGGTGTGGTTGACTTGTTATGCATAATGATCTGGTCACTGTGGCTTTTATGTGAGCTGTAAAGGTACAGGATAGAATGATCAGATGAAGTTTTTTTTGGGGGGGGGGGGGCTGAGAGTGTAGTGAGAAGTTCACAAGGAGGGGGGGGGGCAGGGGGTTGTGTTAGGGTGTTGTCTTGAAGACACTTCATCTCTCTCTCTGGAAGTGCTATAATATTCAGTTTGCTTTACATAACTGGTCTGATATTCTGTCTGTTTCTGAGAAATGTTTGAACTGAATGGGGAAGTAAGAACCCACTTGTTCACTGTGTCACTCCAATTCAAACTGTGATTGTTGAACCTAGACTTAAGTTACTGCTTCATCTGTCTTGTTGATGTGTTATGTTCGTTTCTGACAACACATTTCAGCCTACTGTCTCAACAACCTCACACCCAGTCCTGTCCAGACCCGCTGACCCCAACAAATCCTTGCCACAATGAGCATAACTGGGTAGTTTTCCATTGCACCTCTCTCTCGTGCGCTAACACATTCTTTCTGTAGGGGTTTTCCTGTGAGGAGGGCTGGATATGCTTTATTTTCTCTACATGCTTTAAGATGCTCCTCTTTAATAGATAGTAGTAGAAAACTATTATCCAAAAGGGGGAACTGGTTTAGTTATAATGCTGCTTATTTAATAATTCCCTGGAGGTTTAGTTAATAATGTAATTACAACTTGTCTGATTTCTAACTGAAACCTACCCTACCTTATAGGCTACACATTCAGGCTATAACTCCGTTAATACGACCTCTTAAGGTATAGGGGGCAGCATTTTCACTTTTGGATAAATAGCGTGCCCAATTTCAACTTCCTGCTACTCATGCCAGGAATATAAGATATGCATATTATTAGTAGATGTGTATAGAAAACACTGAAGTTTCTAGAACTGTTTGAATCATGTCTGTGAGTATAACAGAACTTATGTAGCAGGCAAAACCCTGAGGACTAACTGTTCAGAATATTTTTTTTTTGCCTCTGACTTTTCCCTGAGTTGTCTTTGCCAAGGGATATTTTCAGTTCCTACCACTTCTACTGGATGTCACCAGTCTTTGGAATTTGGTTGAGGTTATTCATTTGTGCAACGAAGAAGAAGCACATCCTGGAACAACATTACACTATTGAGAGTTGCGCAAGATGTAAAAAGGAGCATGATTTGTTTACTTGCTGTATTGAACACAGATAGCCCCGTCTACAATTTGATCGATTATTAACGTTTAAAAATACCTAAAGTTGTATTACAAAAGTAGTTTGAAATATTTTGGCAAAGTTCATAGGCAACTTTTGAAATGTTTTGTAGTGACGTTGCGTTTTTTGGCAGCTGTTTTTTCTGGATCAAACGTGTCAAATAAATGGACATTTGGATATATATGGATGGAATTAATTGAACAAAAGGAACAATTGTGATGTTTATGGGACATATTGGCGTGCCAACAAAAGAAGCTCGTCAAAGGTAATGCATGTTTTATATTTTATTTCAGCGTTTTGTGTAGCGCCTGCAGGGTTGAAATATGCAACTCTCTTTGTTGACATTGTGCTATCATCAGATAGCTTCTTATGCTTTCATCGAAAAGCTTTTAAAAATCTGACATGTTGACTGGATTCACAACGAGTGTAGCTTTAATTGAGTATCTTACATGTGTGATTTAATGAATGTTTGATTTTTATATCATTATTTGAATTTGCCGCGCTGCATTTTCCCAGTTTTTTCCCCAAGTGGGACGCAAGCGTCCCCTATACCATAAGAAGTTAATCGGACCTGATTTCTATTTTTCGTTTTTTTATTCATTTTTAAAATATTTTTTTCTTTTTGTTCATGTTCAACATTTTTATATTTTTTGTACCCCTTTTTATCCCCAATTTTCATGGTATCCAATTTCTAGTTACAGTCTTGTCCCTGCAACTCCTGTACAGAATTGGGAGAGGCGAAGGTCGAGAGTCCTTCGAAACACAACCCAACCAAGCCGCACTGCTTCTTGATACAATGCCCACTTAAGCCGGAAACCAGCCGCACCAATGTGTCGGAGGAAACACCGTACAGCTGGCTACGTGCCTGCCACAGGAGTCGCTAGTGTGCGATGGGACAAGGACATCCCTGCCGGCCAATCCTTCCCCTAACCCTGAAGACGCTGGGCCAATTGTGCGCCGCCCCATGGGTCTCCCGGTCGCGGTCAGCTGCAACAGAGCCTGGACTTGAACCCAGAAACTCTAGTGGCATCTCTAGTGGCACAGCTAGTACTGCAGTGCCTTAGACCACTGCACCAGTCGGGAGGCATTTGCCCTGATTAGAGTTGTGAAGTGTGTTTATGCTTCATTAGTAATTATTATGCATATAGCTCAGACTGTACGTGTCATGAGGTGTCATGTTTCAGACTGTTGTCAGAGAGGGACAGCATGGGGAGGGGGTCTTAATCTTAATGTACATGCTCATTGTATTCAATTCTTTATGGTGTTGAGGGTATGTTTCTGGTTGCTGTTGTGGAGTATCTTCATCACTTATCTATAGCAGGACAGCACACTTTTGTTACAGTCCAGCTTTATGGTAAAACACTGCTTCAAACTAATCATGGCCTAGATTGAAGACCAATAACAGTCAGTTGATTAGTTGAAATAGTTGTGTTATAGATAGTTTACCTAAGCAGCCCGTATATGCTACAGCTCAGCATTCAACACCATAGTGCCCTCAAAGCTCATCACTAAGCTAAGGACCCTGGGACTAAACATCTCCCTCTGCAACTGGATCCTGGACTTCCTGACGGGCCGCCCACAGGTGGTAAGGGTACGCAACAACACATCTGCCACCCTGATCCTCAACACGGGGGGCCCTCAGGGTTGCAAGCTTAGTCCCCTCCTGTACTCCATGTTAATCCATGACTGCATGGCCAAGCATGACTCCAACACCATCATTAAGTTCTGACAACACAACAGTGGTAGGCCTGATCACCGACATAGATGAGACTGCCTATAGGAAGGAGGTCAGAGACCTTGCAGAGTGGTGCCAGGACAACAACCTCTACATCAACGTGAGCAAGACAAAGGAGATGATCGTGGACTACAGGAAAATGAGGGCTGAACATGCCCCCATTTACATCAACGGGGCTGTAGTGAAGCGGCTCGAGAGTTTCATGTTCCTTGGTGTCCACATCGCCAACAAATAATCATGGTCCAAACAGACCAAGAAAGTTGTGAAGAGGGCACACCCTTCCCCCTCAGGAGACTGAAAAGATTTGGCACGGGTTCCCAGATCCTCAAAAAGTTATACAGATGCACCACTGAGAGCATCCTGACCAGTTGCATCACCACCTGGTATGGCAATTGCTCAGCATCCGACCCTAAGGCCCTACAGAGGGTAGTGCATACGGCCCAGTACATAACTGGGGCCAAGTTTCCTGCCATCCAGGACCTACAGTTGAAGTCATAAGAATCGGATCTCTATCCACCGGATGTGTACCAAACTCACTAAAAGTGGCAGTAATAAAGCCTCTCTTGAAAAAGCCTAAGCTTGACCCAGAAAATATTTTTAAAAACTAATCGGCCTATATCGAATCTTCCATTCCTCCCAATTGTTTTTGAAAAGGCTGTTGCGCAGCAACTCACTGCCTTCCTGAAGACAAACAATGTATACGAAATGCTTCAGTCTGGTTTTAGCACTGAGACTGCACTTGTGAAGGTGGTAAATTACCTTTATATGGCATCAGACCGAGGCTCTGCACTGTCCTCGTGCTCCTAGACCTTAGTGCTGCTTTTGATACCATCAATCACCACATTCTTTTGGAGAGATTGGAAACCCAAATTGGTCTATACGGACAAGTTCTGGCCTGTTTAAGATCTTATCTGTTGGAAAGATATCAGTTTGTCTCTGTGAATGGTTTGTCCTCTGACAAATCAACTGTAAATTGCGGTGTTCCTCAAGGTTCCGTTTTAGGACCACTATTGTTTTCACTATATATTTTACCTCTTGGGGATGTCATTCGAAAACATAATGTTAACTTTCACTGCTATGCGGATGACACACAGCTGTACATTTCAATGAAACATGGTGAAGCCCCAAAATTGCCCTCGCTAGAAGCCTGTGTTTCAGACATAAGGAAGTGGATGGCTGCCAAATTTCTACTTTTAAACTCAGACAAAACAAAGATGCTTGTTCTAGGTCCCAAGAAACAAAGAGATCTTCTGTTGAATCTGACAATTAATATTAATGGTTGTACAGTCGTCTCAAATAAAACTGAAGGACCTCGGCGTTACTCTGGACCCTGATCTCTCTTTTGACGAACATATCAAGACTGTTTCAAGGACAGCTTTTTTCCATTAATCATTCATTAATACTGATGAATGATAGAGAGTGTGTTAACATAGCTACCTTTTTACGAATCCAACCTGTGAAATAATGGACCAGGAATATTAGTCGAACAAAACAAATACAAATTCCTGCAATAATTTTCATGACATCTCTTAGAGTATGTGTTTTAGGACATTCTTAACTTGAATGAAATTCCTAACAGGAAAGAAGGAATAACTCTCTTCCTTCCTGTTTTCACTGACATTTTGCAGTTGAAGGACAGCATGAGATAATATCATTTCAGTCTAGCAAGGAACACAACAAACAGCATGACGGTCTCCATTTGTCTGCGGTGTAGGATCTCTGCAGGCGACCTGCTAGAATTCTCCCCCTCCCTTCTAATTTCCTTAAATTTTGTGGCTCGAGTCAAATACTTTCTATAGATCAAACTTCACCGCAGGATAGGCAACCGAAATTAATAAATGTGTTATATTAAACAGAGGGAGTAAAATGTTGGCAAGCAACAAACATTTCAGAACAACTATGGCGGAATTATTATCCTTACACTTTCAAAAATACTAGTCGAATACAAGTGTGTGTGTGTGTGTGTGTGTGGGGGGGGGGGGGGTCGCCCAGGGTCCCATACAAGCTAGAACAGCTACATACATTTGAAACAAATAGTCAAACCGAAAACTGCAGAAAAAATGCTATCTTCCACTAAGATCAGTGGGTTAAACTGACAACGGAGTGAAGAGTAGAAAGGGGGGCAGGGGGGGAGATTCTCGGTACAACACCGGGACATGTGGTTCGAAGCATTCTAGTATATATCTGCAGGTTGCCATTTATTGTCATGAATCTTACCTTGGAGGCAGTTCTCCAGAGACGTCAGCCACAAAGTCATAAAATCGGATTGTAAAGCTAACCTTATCCACACTGCTAACCCTAATGCCTACCTCGAACGTTAAATGAAGACCAAAAACCGCTGACCCAGAGAAGAAATCGCTCAGTTCTGCATATGGAACGGATGTGAAACGGCTAGCTAGTCAGCCGTGGTGCGCGCTAAATAGCGCTTTGTAGCGTCGGCGTTGGGCGACCTCTCCATACAATGTCTAACTTTTCTTGAAAAGTTAGTCTTGAGAATAGCTAATTATATCCTCGACCAAATCGATATCTTCTCCTCCTTCCGCCATTGTGGGTTGAAAAAACAGCTTAGTAGTACGCAAATTAATGTGTTTATCAAATTCAGTTTCCTAGTTCTGAGGTTCTGCATAGACCTGCCCATAGGACCTGCCTCTCAATATTGGTAATCCAATCAAATATATATATATTATATTCTGATGATGTTTAAGCCAGCAGAGAAGGCCTTGCTGGCCCTGACGGCCCACCACTGGTGGTTCGTGCCCGGGTATGGGCGAGGGGACTGTCTGAAGTTATACTGTTAAACATACAGGGCAGGATTCATGACAAACGGCAACCTGCTCCCTATCCTGGCGCATAGACTCTGAAACCGCAACAAGGTTATCGTGTTGGGTCAGACGATCGTCTGGTCAAAAACAATCTAGAGGCTATCAGAACAGTACGATATATCCAAATAAATATGGTTCTGATATTTCCGGTTATATTCCATGCAAAATTAAATAATATAGTCTACGTCTACCAGCGTGGCCGATACAATTCCATAACAAGGTCTAGAAACACCATCAAAGACAGCGGTAACAACATTCAACGACCCAACCGATACAATGAAAATAAAAACTCACCTGGCAGTTGTATCCTTTGGTACCGACCCAGTATTTTCTGGCTACTGTTATCTACCGGTGCGTGCAGACCTACTTTCTACTCTCTCCGCCTCTAGCCTACTTCAAATTACATGCTGAACAGACGGCAAGCGTGCTTTTTTTTGTCCACCCTGGTGTCTGGTACCGTATACCGGTGCGTGCAGCCCTACTTTCTACCCTCTCCGCCTCTAGCCTACTTCAAATTACATGCTGAACAGACGGCAAGCGTGCTTTTTTTTGTCCACCCTGGTGTCTGGTACCGGCCCAGTATTTTCTGGCTACTGTTATATACCGGTGCGTGCAGCCCTACATCATACCCTCTCCGCCTCTAGCCTACTTCAAATTACATGCTGAACAGACAGCAAGCGTGCGTTTTTGTACACCCTGGTGTCTGGATGGTCTGAAGTTACACTGTTACACATACAGGGCAAGATTCATGACAAACGGCAACCTGCTTGTAGACTCTGAAACCGCAGAGTCTGGTGTCAGACACGCTCAGGACATGCAGGTTGACATATAAAAACAAACTCTGAACCACCTATATTAATTTGGGGACAGATCGAAAATAATTAAACATTTATGGCAATAGCTAGCTTTCTGTTGCTAGGCAATTTGTCCTGGGATATAAACATTGGGTTGTTATTTTACCTGAAATGCACAAGGTCCTCTACTCCAACAATGAATCCACAGATAAAAGGGTAACGTTAAACCAAGTTCATTACTAGCAATCCCTCCTCATTCAGGCTTCTTCTTTGGACTGTATCTACTACTACTCATGCAGGTCCAGGATTTGTTTCAGCCTGTGTTCGTTTGAGTTTCACACATGTTTTATAGCACCAAACACTCCAGGATGAGATCTAACAAGATATGCAAGAGCGCAGTAGCTACATAGCTCAGGACTCCTGGCAGTTAGTTTTAGCTTCTTTGGTTCTGCAGCCACCTTCTGGTCAGTCAAGCGTTGGAAATGTAAACTGATGTCTTGGCTCTTTCTGCCACTGGCCCTGGCTTTGGCTGCAAGTGGTGAGTTGTCCTGTAATGCCATTGCTGCAGACTCTGTAGTATGCACCACTTATTTAGCTACATTGTATGGATACTCAACTATTGTTGTCCTTGTTCAGAAGCAGGCTACTGCACCTTGCATGTAGCTTGGTAGCCATAGCATTTCTGCTTTAGCCAGCAACTCATCATGCATTACAATGCCAAATAAGTCTTTAAAGCAGGAACAAGCTGGTAAATGTGCTGCAGGTACTGTTCCTTTTCCTAATGAGTGTCATTATTACTGCTAATTAGAGATGGGTCCTGGGGGATTGCAGTGAGCTGGCTTGTTGTTTATCAGGCAGCCTGCTCCATGTGGAGGGTATCTGCTGCTAGGTTTAGGAACAGAACCTTACAACTGGCCTCTCCGTGTGGTAACCTACAGTACCATAGTCTGCTGTGTGTGTAGCCATATGTAACAGTGAGACAGGGGAAGTACTATTGTGTCAAAGTTGTTGGTACACCTAATGTCCAGTCATGATGATTATATTTATGGGATCCTGAGTGGCTCAGAGGTCTAAGGCAGTGCAATCGCAGTGCTAGAGGCGTCACTACAGACCCGGGTTTGATCCCAGGTTGTATCACAACCGGCCGTGATCGGGAGTCCCATAGGGCAGCGCACAATTGGCCGGGTTAGGGGAGAGTTTGTCTGGGGTACGCTGTCATTGTACGTGAGAATGTGTTCTTAACTGACTTGCCTAGTTAAATAAAGGTAAACAAATGTATATATTTGAGATAGGGGTTGGCTTTTATTGTTGTTGTGTGCCCAGTTCATCTCAAATAATGCCATTGGCAAACTCAATAGAGGTCCAATTCAATTACTCACATTTCAGTAGTATACACAGTAATATACAAACAAAATCATACTAAAATCAAAGACTCCCCTGTTTTAAGAGTAAACATTGTGAACACTAACAGCCTATTGAATTTGGCTACTATGTGTTGATATTGAGCTGCTCAGATTTCACCCCAGCCCTATAGGGTAGTAATCTCCTTCTCCTATTGATGGTAGGCCATGTTAGATGTTTCTATAACGTATTGGTCTCATGCTGTGTACATAACAGTGTCACTATCTGGATCCGCTGTGTCTGTTGACCTTTCCATTGGTTGAGGTTCATCACCCACCACTCACCTACCACCCCTAAAGAGTTCCTCATAGATATATGTTTTATGTGAATTTCCAATCTCTATAAGGTTTTTTTTGTATACAGTAATGGTTGAGGCTCTGTCTGGGGAACTCAACCCTCTGGCACACAATTCTGTATTTATCATCAACTAAAGGTAAGAGCATTGGACTAGTAACTGGATGGTTGCAAGTTCAAATCCCAGAGCTGACAAGATACACATCTGTTGTTCTGCCCCTGAACAGGCAGTTAACCCACTGTTCCTAGGCGGTCATTGAAAATAAGAATTTGTTCTTAACTGACTTGCCTGGTTAAATAAAGGTATATGAAAAAATAATAATAATTAAAAAAAGTCAATTTCAGGACCAGTTTATAAAGTCAACATTTTCAGCCTGTGTCATATTTCTAACAAGGAAATTGTTAGTTAATGCAGTGTGGAACAACATTTGATCTCTTTTTTATTAATATGCCATTGTGTTCATATTGTTATGTAATGTTTAGTCAAATATGGCCACGGCTGTTTCCCAAACTCCAATCACCCTGTGTCTTTTGGCCTGCCACACTGTTACAGGGAAAGATGGTAGCATTACTTATATTACTGTGAGGCTACTTGATTGAATATAGGGCCTAGTCATTCCGTCGTTCCCATCCATTGCCCAATCTCTTCATCTTCAGAAATACAAATATTTGTTTACCTGCATCTCACTCTTATGGTCATTTGTGCAAACATTCCACTACCTCACTGAATGTAGAGAAGCACTGAATGGAGAGAGCTTCTGCCTTAAGTAGTCTTTGATAATCACAAAGATATGAAACAGGACTAAACCTCACTACAAGGTTGTTTTTTACCATGTTACAAAGTTTATATGATGCCATAGGGTAATCCCAAGGATTTACACTTCCATGAAGGTTAGTTAAAGGTCAATGTGTGGAATGGATGTACAATAACAAGATCACAGGGCCTTGATTGGTGTGTCCACTCACAGATATGCTCCCGAGTGGCGCAGCGGTCTAAGGCACTGCATCCCAGTGCAAGAGGCGTCACTGTAGTCCCTGGTTTGAATCCAGGCTGCATCACACCTGGCTGTGATTGGAAGTCCCATAGGGCGGTGCACAATTGGCCCAGCATCGTCCAGCTTTGGCCGTGGTATGCCGTCATTGTAAATAAGAATTTGTTCTTGACTGACTTACCTAGTTTAATAAAGGTTACATTTAAACATTTAAAAAAATATATATACAAATATCATGTCTCTCATGTTTGAGTAGGTACAAGTTGCAACTAATCACTGGTTCAGGGTTTGATGTTTTCATGTTAACGTGTATTTGAAAGTTCACCTGTGTTTGAGTTATTTGAAAAGATTACGTAAAAGAGATTCTAAGCCTTTTTCCAAGACACAAAACATTTATTCTCTGAGAGTGTATTTCTCTCTGATATACAGTCGTGGCCAAAAGTTTGGAGAATAACACAAATATTCATTTTCACAGTCTCCTGCCTCAGTTTATATGATGGCAATTTGCATATCCTCCAGAATGTTATGAAGAGTGATCAGATGAATTGCAAATAATTGCAAAGTCCCTCTTTGCCATGCCAATGAACTGAATTCCCCCAAAAACATTTCCACTGCATTTCAGCACTGCCACAAAAGGATCAGCTGACATCATGTCAGTGATTCTCTCATTAACACAGGTGTGAGTGTTGACAAGGACAAGGCTGGAGATCACTCTGTCATGCTGATTGAGTTTGAATAACATACTGGAAGCTTCAAAAGGAGAGTGGTGCTTGGAATCATTGTTCGTCCTCTGTCAACCATGGTTACCTGCAAGGAAACATGTGCCGTCATCATTGCTTTTCACAAAAATGGCTTCACAAGGCAAGGATATTGCTGCCAGTAAGATTGCACCTAAATCCACCATTTACCGGATCATCAAGAACTTCAAGGAGAGCGGTTCAATTGTTGTGAAGAAGGCTTCAGGACGCACAAGAAAGTCCAGCAAGCGCCAGGACCGTCTCCTAAAGTTGATTCAGCTGCGGGATCGGGGCACCACCAGTACAGAGCTTGCTCAGGAATGGCAGCAGGCAGGTGTGAGTGCATCTGCACGCACAGTGAGGTGAAGACTTTTGGAGGATGGCCTGGTGTCAAGAAAGGCAGCAAAGAAGCCACTTCTCTCCAGGAAAAACATCAGATATTCTGATATTCTGCAAAAGGTACAGGGACTGGACTGCTGAGGACTGGGGTAAAGTCATTTACTCTGACGAATCCCCTTTCCGATTGTTTGGGGTATCCGGAAAAAAGCTTGTCCGGAGAAGACAAGGTGAGCGCTACCATCAGTCCTGTGTCATGCCAACAGTAAAGCATCCTGAGACCATTCATGTGTGGGATTGCTTCTCAGCCAAGGGAGTGGGCTCACTCACAATTTTACCTAAGAACACAGCCATGAATAAAGAATGGTACCAACACATCCTCCGAGAGCAACTTCTCCCAACCATCCAGGAACAGTTTGGTGACGAACAATGCCTTTTCCAGCATGATGGAGCACCTTGCCATAAGGCAAAAGTGATAACTAAGTGGCTCTGGGAACAAAACATCAATATTTTGGGTCCATGGCCAGGATACTTCCCAGACCTTAATCCCATTGAGAACTTGTGGTCAATCCTCAAGAGGCGGGTGTACAAACAAAAACCCACAAATTCTGACAAACTCCAAGCATTGATTACGCAAGAATGGGCTGCCATCAGTCAGGATGTGGCCCAGAAGTTAATTGACAGCATGCCCGGGCAGATTGCAGAGTTCTTGAAAAAGAAGGGTTAACACTGCAAGTATTGACTCTTTGCATCAACTTCATGTAATTGTCAATAAAAGCCTTTGACACTTATGAAATGTTTGTAATTATACAGTATTCCATAGTAACATCTAACAAAAATATCTAAAGACACTGAAGCAGCAAACTTTGTGGAAATTAATATTTGTGTCATTCTCAAAACTTTTGGCCACGACTGTAGTATGATAATGATTATCTTTGACGTAAAATGACTGTGAACTAAGGCCTGATTACTGTAACATGGCCAACATATCATTCCCACACACAATACTCAGGCTTGTATGAGACACACACACACAGAGCGTATGCACCTGGTCTGACACCTGTACGTAAAATGACTGTGAACTAAGGCCTGATTACTGTAACATGGCCAACATATCATTCCCACACACAATACTCAGGCTTGTATGAGACACACACACAGAGCGTATGCACCTGGTCTGACACCTGTACAGGTAACCTCCCAGGAGGGAGGGAGGGAGAGAGGGAGGGAGGGAGAGAGGACACATACACTCTTCTCCCGATGAACATACTGCTGTACATACTCTACTCCACATCCAAAAAGAAAACACAACTCAGTAAGTACATTTATCTTTGGTTTGGTTTTGGTTAGAACTGTGTTGGTTGTGACCTCCATAATGGTTAGAACTGTGTTGGTTGTGGCCTCCAAAATGGTTAGAACTATGTTGGTTGTGACCTCCATAATGGTTAGAACTGTGTTGGTTGTGGCCTCCAAAATGGTTAGAACTATGTTGGTTGTGACCTCCATAATGGTTAGAACTGTGTTGGTTGTGACCTCCATAATGGTTAGAACTGTGTTGGTTGTGGCCTCCAAAATGGTTAGAACTGTGTTGGTTGTGACCTCCATAATGGTTAGAACTATGTTGGTTGTGTGTTGTTGCTCTGTTAATTGCATCATTATCTAATGATTGACAGTGTGTTGATTTTTACATTTTGAAGTAAACAATGATCTGTCTCACAGAATAATACTTATAATACTTTTTAAAAAACATTTTCAATCTATGAATAGTTAATCTGTGAAAAATGCATCACTAATGTGCAAGGACAGAGTATTAACAATTGACTAATGAACTAATTCAAATGAATAAGATATTCAGAATAGACAGGACTGTATTTAGAGGAGACAGTCCCAGGAATTTGTAACCAATGTATATTCATATAGTCAAATAATTCTGTGATTGGTAATTATGACCATAAACCCCAGAATGGGTAACTAGGTGGGTAACTAGGGTGGTAGCTAGGCAGCTGTGAGCTCACAGAGGAGGAAGCCTTAAAGAATATACCCCAGTATCCCTGAGTGTTGCAAACAATTATTTACATAATGGGCATTGTATCCATTTTAGACACAAAGGCCATATTTGGTCTTGTTTTATGTAAAGTTATAGTGGTTTTTTATTTATTTTAATTTTATTTTGACCCCTTTTCTCCCCAATTTCGTGGTATCGTGGTATCCAATTGTTTAGTAGCTACTATCTTGTCTCATCGCTACAACTCCCATACGGGCTCGGGAGAGACGAGGGTTGAAAGTCATGCGTCCTCCGATACACAACCCAACCAAGCTGCGCCTCTTCTTAACACAGCATGCATCCAACTCGGAAGCCAGCTGCACCAATGTGTCGGAGGAAACACATTGGTACCTTGAGCATGAGCGAGTGCTTAGTCACAGAAATATGACAAACAAACAAGGGAGGAAAGTTCAGAACAGATGTTGGATGACTTACTAAACACGGTACTGAATAGCCAGTAGGGTATTTTACTTAACTCTGACCTATGACCTCTGACCCTTTCCTATCCAGACTAGGCTCAGTGGCATGTTTCTATGATGACGCCCCAACCCTAAACTCCTCCTTGAGCCGGCTCCTCCTCTCTCAACTTGATGACTGTAGCAACTCTGGAGTCAACAAGGTATCCCCCAGTCTCTCTCTCTCTCTCTTTCTCTCTCTCACTATTTCCAAAGTTGTTGTTGTTTATATTCTTTATAACTCAGGAATCACTAAAGTTGGGATTTTACAGAGAACAATTATGGTAATAATCTGTGGTTTTTATTTTTTAACCATCCTCTTCCTCTCCCCTCCTCCTTCTTCCAGCTGAAGAAGAAGCTCTTCAACACTGTGATGTCATTATCTGTGGATGATTCCAGTCCTGAGCTGCTGCGTACGCTGGGTCCCGGTGTTACGCTGCTTTCCCCTTTCCATCTCTCCCAGTTCTCCCCCGACGCCCTCAAGGACACCCTGATGTCCCTGGGGTCAGAGGTGAAGTGGGGTCTGACCCAGGCCAAAACACTGGCCAATAAACTACTGCAGGGGATGCAGGTGAGAGAGGTGTTACTCTTATCAATATGCCTTAGTCTCAGTCAGTACTATTAACAAGCTTCTCAACTGGAATGTTTAGGCGATCCTCTTCTATTGTATGAGGGGCCGAGGTAGGTACTAATGGTCAAATAGAGAGCAGCTCTAAAAACTCTAATTTCTGTATCTCTTCTCTTCCTCCTTCCCTTCCTTCCTTCCCTCTAGTCGAGGCTGAAAGAGACTCTGTCTGACCTGATGGACAGCCTACCCAGCCCTCCGGTCCCTAACCCTCCTCAGGAGTTTAGTAGGGGTCCGGACCTCTCAGCCCTGCGATGGAAACTCTTCTCTCTCTTCACCTCCACATCTGAAGTATGAACATAATAAAGACGCACATTACAATACATTTACCACAACCTCCCTGGACCCACTCTCTCTCTAGTTCTCCCTCAGTGGGAGGCGGGCCTTACTGTGTCACTGTTGGAGGAACTGGGCGGAGCCAATGTCTACTGGAGCCCAGCCCAGCTCTCCAAGATGGACGCCGGCACAATCACCGCTGTCATGGAAATGCTGGGGGAGGTCCTTGATTACAGCGCCGAGCAACTAATTGTGCTCAGAGAGAAGGCCATCCAGGTAGATGGCCAAGCTCAGGCACAGATCAGTTTACCCTCTTCAAGTCTACGGGGGTTCCGAAACATACCTTAGATCAGTGTCTAAATCTTGGGGCCATTTCATCCAACTCCACAGAAGTTAGAAGAATCTCAAGTGCAGGGGTGAGGATCTTTTTTTGTTCTGCTATTGAGTGAGCTGTGCATTCTGAGCTGTGCTATATTGTACTTCAGGCCTGGGGTCCAGTGTCAGGTTTGAATGAGAGCCAGGTGCTCCAGCTGGGCTGTGTCTCTCAGGGGTTCAACCTCACTGAGCTGGCCAGCCTCCCCTTCTCCTCCCTGGACACTCTGGAGACACTTTCCCGCTGCTCCTGGACACAACCACAGGTGCTGTATATATGAACCTTCACACACACACTAACTAAATACTAGACTCTTATGGTGATCATCTGTGGTCTGAACACTGAGGAGACTGGTCAACTCAACACTGATGCCTTCAGGTCAGACATGGACAGTGCGTGTGTGTTTGTGTAGCAGGTTTCTTATGTACCACAGGAGAACCAAGAAATGAAGAGCGACACCACGGCTGTCTTTTAGGCTTTTATGTTGATCTGCAATAGTATTGTGAAAAGACAGGACAGGAACACATCAGTCTCCAATGCACCATCTGACAAGTTGTTCTACACAGGAGCATGAAGAAAGGTAAAACACATATCCTGTCTCACATCCCCAATACATTGCTAGATGCTTTCAGTGTTGACAGTACCAAAATACAGCAACTCATGTACAAAAACACTGCAACATAAACAAGTTACAACGTGAAATCGCCTCTATTCCGTTCAGACCGTAGAGGACCAAACTCCATCTCCCATAATGCAACGCCAGCACCAGCTCAGCTAACCTTCTGCATCACAGACAGGCATGCTAGCTAGCAACAGCAGCACTTTTAGCACTCTGTAAACTATATTAATAACAACAATACAACGCTGAAAGTTACATGTTTCAATAGTCTCACACTCCCTTATAACAATATCTACAGCATTAACATTGGGATGTTTTATTTATTTCACGTTATGGACTTTACAAAGGAGTAATCTGCAACAGATACCTTTCTCTCTCAGTGTTTTCTCGGACTGAGGAGAACCGGAGCTACGGGTAGTACCAGGGTGTTAGTAGGTGACACAAGCACCCAGATGAAATAAAATACATTTAATGAAACAATACCCGAATATGTTAACATCATTCAGCTACTGTAGCTGCCTACCTAACATCAACAGGCAGCACCAGTAGCGCAACAATTAAAAATAGACACCAAAAGTATAGTTCCTGGCGATCATAGCGATCTGACTCCCCCCTTCTCTCTGAACTTGGAATATTCCTGTTCGCGGGCTTTGGCCACTGACCTTCAACATGGTTGTTCTGTTCTGCGTTGTGTACTATTCTAATCATTTGAAATTTGATGGAATAACCATTTTAACTCTACTACATTTGCGTGAGCTTGTTTTATAATGTGTTATATATCTCTATAGGGAGGCAGTACAGTCGGTGGGCGAGGTACAGTGCCCCCTGGCAGTAACAGAGCTTCTGAAGCAGCGTGCGGTGTAAAGAATTGCTATTCTCTTATGCAAGTGATCAGCCTACTGCTAAATGCATGGCTACAACTCACAGTAAAGGATGTGGGGCCCCCTACAGGATAACTCACGCACACACACCCCCATCCAGCACATACACAGTCCCCTTTACCTGAACGGATGTGACGGCGGGATTCGAGAGTGACGGACGGCCCAGCTGAGCCAATGGCGGAAGACTACAGACGGACGGCCCAGCTGAACCAATCCAAAGATCCGATCTCCCAGAATCAACCTACTTTCTGTTTTGTATAAATTGTATTGTAACGGTTCACTCTTTCTCTTTTTCCTGCTGTTCTGTGCGAGCGAATGGGAGAGCCGTATATACGTGTACCAGATATTCTCACTCTGAATAAATCTGTCGCTTGTCGTACAATCTACCACCTTGTCTGAATCGATCCTTAACCGGCTCACCCTTCTACATATCCTTTTATCAACAGAATTTGGTAGCAGAGGATGGTTTAATAAAGGTCCGGTCGAAGAGAGTTGATTGGGTGTGAGAAGGAGAGTGACGGAAGGACGGTTGTAGGAAGACGGGTGAAGGAATTCGGGGGAGGACAATAATTCTGCTCAACTCGGGAAACTGATCTAAAAGGTGCACTATAAACAAGGTAAGCAAAACCTGTTAAATCAAACTTTGCATATTGTCGTATAGTCTGTCTAAATTTTGATCAGTATTTCCGAGTAAGTATGAATTCTTGTGTAAATTTATAATTTGCTGACAAGTTGAAAGTACAGTGAAGTGAACATATGTGGTACAAACCGGCGACGGCCGGGTGATTAAATCATTGATGAGATATCAGTAAGGGGGTAGTTAATTACTATTCATTAAATCTGGCGCCGAGGGGATAAATTGTAATTTTGTCCCGTGACCCGGTCAGCACAGTCTGATAGCTTTCAATGATGAGGTATCACTTTTGAGGCCTGGATTAGTTCCGATAGGGGTCAATAACAGATCAGTAAGTGAATAGTTAATTACTATTCATTAAACCTGGCGCCGAGGGGACAAATTGTAATTTTGTACCGAGACTCGGTTGAAGTCCAGTCTGATGGTGTTGATTGATAGGGGTCGGACATGGACATGGATTTGGATACGTTCCGATAGGGGTTAATAACAGGTCAGTAAGTGAATAGTTAATTACTATTCATTAAACCTGGCGCCGAGGGGACAAATTGTAATTTTGTTCCGAGACTCGGTCGAAGTCCAGTCTGATGGTGTTGATTGATAGGGGTCGGACATGGATATGGATTCAGCACGGTAGAGATTAGGGATAAAAATCAGTAAGGGGATAGTTAATTACTATTCATTAAACCTGGCGCCGAGAGGGGAAAAGATTGGCAACTTTGTCCCGCGACTCGGTCGAAGTCCAGTCTGATAAGTAGTCCAAAAGATAGGCTGATAATGTTTAGAGAGAACACGTGTATTTGTAACTGTTCATATAAAATGTAATGTGGTTGTAATCGTCTCCATCAAGATTGTTGATGGTTTGAGAGAGAGAGAGAACTCAAGAAGGGTTATTGGATAATCCGAAACTTATATGTTGTATGTAAACTTCCATGTTGTATGTAAACTTCCATGTTGTATGTATCTATAACTTCTGTGTAAAATGTATAATCAGGAACAAAATGACTGATGTATAATTGAAATAAGATCTGAATATAATAATTAATATTGTGACTATATAGTCGAATAGATCCCTTGGTTGCGCGCTCCACAAAAGCTATACCAACCCAATCGTTTTTCTCGAACTGAATATTCAAGGAAAAGCTCTGAGATAAGGCAGAGTGTGAGCAATAGTGCCTCCTCGAATACATCGTTGTTATTAACTAACGACGGGCTAAGCATATTCTAATTATATTCAAGTAGTCTGGTAAAATTCCGATTAAGTTACGATTAATTTCCGATTGAATTAAAATTGAATTACGATTTAAAATTCACAATGGCGACCCCCAATACTCCAAAGCTGAAGTTTAATGAGTTCCTAGATAAAAAAAATAGAATATAGATCAGGGGGAAAGAGACAGTGGAAGGATATAAAGAAAGTCTGGGAGGGAGTAAAGTTAAGATGGACGCAAGCAGGTTACCTAGGAGGGGGACTGCCAACCGGGGTCCAGTTGAAAACAATGGAATGTGGGTTAAGGGAGACGTTGCAGGAAGCTAGAGACAAGGAAATAGGAAGAAACAAGGCCCATTTATTGAGGAACCAAGGGACCAAACAGAGAGAGAGAGCAGAAGAGGAACTAAAGATAGGAACTTGGGCCATAGAAGAAGCGCAGAAAGCACAACTAAAAAAAAATATCCTGAAATGATGGGGGTTGCCACTCCCCCACGAGGGGCAGATGAACAGACGAGCTACCACCAGGAGATGGCGCCAAATCCCTCTACATGTATAATTACTAAAACATACAATACATGACAAATGGTGACCCTGACGTGGTCTGGTAAAAAGATATCGCTGGACATTGGTGTGCCAGCCGATTGGCCAGTACTGTCGTCGGACGGTGTGTCTCACAAATCCTGACCGGTCAACTAAAAAAGGGTAAGCAGACACCTGTTGTGGAAAACTAAAGTTCTGCACATTGGAGTTATACAAATTTAGTTTTGTGAGACACCTGTTTGATGTAAGTTACTAAATTTAAACTATTATGATGTGTGAGATTGGAAAATAGTTGAGAAAGTAATATCTCCATTGGCAACTGCAATTTTATTATTGATCAACCATACTTAATGGTGCGTTGTGTATGGGATGTACTAGTATGCCTGGTTGGTAGGTGGTAACAGAGATCACTTACCACGTGTATGAATGATGGGTAACGGGTGGCCACCAAAGCTTGAATGGATAGTCTGGGACTACATGTATGAGTGGTGAGCAACGAGTGATCGCCAAAGTGCGAATAGAAAGTCATATGATGCGAACGTGATGTATTAGGCAGGGCCAAGTGTGAATGACGGATATTTAAATTGATTACTCGGACTTGAGATCGATTTAGCCGTAGGGAAAGGGTATCACTTGGGTTTCAGTAAAGACATTGGTTGTTGGCAGTATTGTAGTGTACATGGAATATCGTTGGAAATGGAAAAGGTGTAGAGAACGCCGAAGTCCACTCTAGATTTAAATAAAGGCAGAGAGGGCAAAGAGTGGAGGAGACTGGGTGAGAAGCTGTACAGAGAATGGACAGAAGGTGGGGCTATTGCATCTCCTACTGGTCTGCTTGCTGGGGAGAATGAAGATCTGTGTGTGTCTGGTGTAAATGGAAGTTTACTGGCGTAAATGAAGATTTGTGAGACTCAAATCGTGTGCATGAAATACGTTTGATATTCAGTCGGGGACTAATATCGGTATGAATGAGGTCGGGGATTTTTATGATAAGAATGTTGAAAAGTCGCAGGCTTGCTGATGAGAGTAATATCATAGAATATTGAGGGGGTGTGCAAGACTGTTGGAAAAGGTGTTCAACTCTATTAACGTAAAATTCTGTGTGTAGAGTTATATTATGAAGTTTGGATTATACTAAAATTGTAGAATTACATAATCAACATCTGAACATACTTACGATAAACATTAATTGAGCCACTGAGTAATAGATAAGATATACACTAGGTACGGGGCGACGGGTGTGGTCGATGTAAGACGGGAGTGGTGTTTTAACCAAGTGATGAGAAATAAGGTAGATTTATTTTGTTCTTTTAATTAGTTTACACAAGTACTCCCCGGTTATTGATTTTGGTTTGATTGTTCAGATAACACAAATGAAATTAAACAGGAGGTTAAGATAGACTAACATTAGAATCTGTTTTCATTATGGGGTACAATGAAAGGCCCGCAGAGGGGATTGCAGACTGAGGTTTTTATGTTACAGGGACAGTGCACAATTATCACAGTTGTGTGTGTGTCTAATGGCTGGGGATTTAAGAAGTATTTTTGGGGAGACAATTTGGAGAAACACGAATAAAACATGAAACACCGAGACAAATTATTTGAGTATGAGGGGATTATCATAATTATTAGGTTTTGTTTTTGTAGTAAACGTTTGGGTTAAGGGGATTTTCACGCACTGCAAAGACCTTGAAAGTTGGAGAGAAGTGAGGAGAGTTGGACATGTAGAAAATGTAGGGGGAGCTCCTACAGGATAATGTCAGAACATATGGATACTATACTAATCTTACCTAAGTCATTATTTAGAGTAGGTAAGGTTGATACCTGGGCAAAGCCAGATATCAAAAGGGGGATGGGTGTAAATTGTGGTCTAGGATAGGATGGGGACGGGTGTAAATTGTGGTCTAGGATAGGATGGGGACTATTGGATAAGAAACTAATAATAAAAAATAAAATAAAAATGTAAGCTAACAATTGGGCATAGAAGTTAAAGATGTAATCAGATAAAACATATGAGAATTTTTTTGTTAACCAAGCCTGTATGTCCAGGATTTTATGCATTACAGGTGAACTACAGGTGAAGTCACTCAATCCAGTCCCAGAGGCTTGGGGACCATAGAAGACCCCTGGTGACAGCTAGCTGAAAGAGCTGCCCAGATTCATATCGCACGGCGGAAGGGTAAGACACTTTTTCACTGTCGGACAATAAACAGAGTTCGGGAGAAGAACTGGAATTAACAGAATTCCGGGGCTAACTCCCGAATGAAGTAACCCTACCTGTCCTATCACCCCTGTTTTTGTCCATAGGAGTGAGGATGTGTCTGGCTCTGGCTAAGTGATGTGTATTTTGTTCCAAAATGAACATAAGAGATCCCTAGATCTGGGTAGACAGGAAATTAGAGTAGAGATTACATGATAACCGACTTCGGACTGTTCTAGGATTGGAGAAGAGGGTATCCTTATAGCATAGAGGGTCCCACAAGGGTGGATAGGTTTTCCATGATATGGGGGAAACCTGGGAGCAATGTTGAACTTTGTAAAGGTGATGAAATCCTACTAACCATCAAAAAATATTAAGCTCTATGATGCAGGCACTCACACCCTCGGACTACAAAGGACGAGGACAGACATGATGGGTGTGTTTTCTATTAAGGTACTGCCAAGACCAGAGGTAATCGGACACACTCCTCTACCACCACTGTGTTAAAAATACCATTCAGATAATTAATGTTAGAGACTATTCGGCTATTGATCAATTAGGAACTGGGACTGGTTTTGATGGTAGGGACAATTTGTGGCTGTCTTATATGAGGTACACAGCTAAATCCCTGAGAATAAAGGACTGCATTATTTGTAGTCATGCTAGACCTGTTCTGGCTACACACCCATTTGGTGTTGGGGCATATGGGGGCAATTACAGTTGCATCACGGGTACAGGTAATGGCATTGATTATGGGAGATTGCCTGGAGCTGATTGCAGCAGTAACATAACCATTAATTCCACTTGTGGATGATGTGTGGAGCCAAAAGAGTGCTGAGATCCATTCTTAGAGGAGAATGGCAAGGTATGTGTGGTCTGACCAGTTGGATAATTCCACTGACCATTGTTGATGTTACTGCTGAACAGCTGCTGAGTTCTGTATCCAGGGGACCTGAGAACATTCCATCCCATGGGAGACATAGACGTAGTGCTCCATGGACAGAGGATGTAGTTGACATACACTAACCTGTTGGGAGTGCCAGTGGGGGTTCCTCATGAGTTTCAGGCCTTGGGTAGGAATGATGGACTCTGGCACTTACTACCTAGTATGGGTCCAGCCATGGTGGATGCTAGACAGACTGCTTGGATTAATTATATCTACTATAATCAACAGCGTTTGGTGAATTACTCCCGTGATGCACTCACTGGTATGTCTGAACAGCTTGAGGCCACATTTGGGGTTTCCAGACAGAATACACTTGCCTTGGATATGCTTCTTGCCAGTCAGGGGGACGTCTGCAAGATGTTCGGTAAACAATGTTGCACGTATATTCATAATAATACCAGTCCAGATGGTGGTATATCTAAAGCGGGCTTGATACACTATCTGCTAAGATGAGGTCCACGGGGGGGGTGGAGGAGTCTGTTCTCTTGGCCTGGTTTGGTAAGTACACTGGTATGATGGTTACTGGATTTCTGACCCTAATTATTGTATTATTTGTTATTGATGTGCTGCTTGCATCATACTGTGTTTTAAGAAGTCTGTTACAGATGTGATGAAGGATTCAGGGAGGATGGGACTGACTGAGGATGACACATGATATGCTGTTGTGAAGGTTTGGAGCCCCTGGGTGGCAAGGAGCCCACCTGGTACAGGATAGGAGTAGCTGAGAGGACCAGATGGTTTCTAATAATTCTTTACTCTGTTTTCCATGACCAAAGTTTTATCCTACATCTTACATGTCAATAACAATAAAGTTTTATCCTGTTTTTGATAAGTGACACCCTTGCGGGTGACAAAAGGGGGAAACAAAAGCATACAACAAAGGCATATATCACTTCTTATTAATAATACACTTTTTATTATTTTCATGAAATGCTATGACTACTGAAATAAAGGATAGTGAGTGACACCCTAGCGGGTGTCAAAAGGGGGACTTAGATTTCACACTATTTTCTTTTGTTCAGTTTTTGAATGAGCTGTTCTCTTTTGACATGAAGGTAGTTTAAACTTTGTAACTGTTATATGATTCATTGCTGAATTTGTGTTCACACCCTTGGGGTTATTTTACATTATAGCCATTACCATAAGATTGAATGTTATCTGCTGTTGCCTTGTGTGGAGGTATGTATGTGTTATGCTACCTAGCTGATTTGAAACATTGTTAAAAGTATCAGGGCCATGGAACTTTCTCATGCTGGAAAAATACAGAAGGGAGGGCACATTCAGAGCGTGGGTTGCGAGAACAAGCGGTCTTTTTGTTAGATAACAGGAGCCAGGTGCGAGATAATGGTATGGAGCATGAGACCCATCTTTCAGTTTGCAGCCATTTTAGGGGGATCCAGTTGCTTATATTGATTAAGCTTCTCCATTGTATGTCGTGTCCCATCTGGGATGGGAAGAGGGGGAAATTATTTTTCTTTGTGGGCCATTTCCGTATAGACTTACCTAGCATAGGCTATTTTTCCTTTTTGGATTATGTTTTCGTTTTGCTTGGAGTAATGTCTCTGGACTATATCATATCTCTTAGGAGATGTGAAGAGAGGGAATCACAGCGTTTTCCCGCTGGAAAAAGTTGGCATATGTGGACAATCATTTTACTTTTATTTTGAGATGTTCTCCGCTCTGTTGAATGAGGGTTGTAAGTTCCTAGGTGGCTGGTAGCCAACTTAGTACATAGTGGGATTGAATGGAGAACATGATGGTAATATACATATGTCTATTTCTGTTTAATACCGTGCCTTATTTCTTAGTCCATTAGGGAGAAGTTTCTCTTTGTGTCTGGATCTAGTTAGGTTGTGTCACGTCTCTGGTGAGACGTGAAGAGAGGGTTTTGTAAAGAATTGCTATTCTCTTATGCAAGTGATCAGCCTACTGCTAAATGCATGGCTACAACTCACAGTAAAGGATGTGGGGCCCCCTACAGGATAACTCACGCACACACACCCCCATCCAGCACATACACAGTCCCCTTTACCTGAACGGATGTGACGGCGGGATTCGAGAGTGACGGACGGCCCAGCTGAGCCAATGGCGGAAGACTACAGACGGACGGCCCAGCTGAACCAATCCAAAGATCCGATCTCCCAGAATCAACCTACTTTCTGTTTTGTATAAATTGTATTGTAACGGTTCACTCTTTCTCTTTTTCCTGCTGTTCTGTGCGAGCGAATGGGAGAGCCGTATATACGTGTACCAGATATTCTCACTCTGAATAAATCTGTCGCTTGTCGTACAATCTACCACCTTGTCTGAATCGATCCTTAACCGGCTCACCCTTCTACATATCCTTTTATCAACAGCGGTGGCTGTGTTTGGGCAACAATATGGTTCAGATACACTCCTCTGTTCCCCTCTTTTTCTCTCTCTCACACACTATTGCTCTCACTTATTTTGTGAAATACATTTGAAAATGTAAGCCATTCCCTCCTCTCTCTTTCTCTCTCTGCTTTATCTCACGTTTCTCCAGCTGGTTTGAGTTTGTCAGAGTTTCTTTCTCAGTCCGACCAGCGTTCCCCTCATCCCCCCAGACTGCCTCGCTGTGAGTACACTCTCTCCCTGCCTCCATCTATCAATTTCAAATTAAGGGTTTTATTGGCATGGGAAACATGTTTACATTGACAAAGCAAGTGAAATAGATAAACAATAGTGAAATAAACCGTGAACAGTACACTTACAAAAATTCCAAAAGAAGAACGACATTTCAAATGTCATATGTCTATATACAGTGTTGTAATGATATGCCAGTAGTCAAAAGGGAAAATAAATAAATATAGGTTGTACTGACAATGGTGTTTGTTCTTCACTGGATGCCCTTTTCTTGTGACAACAGGTCACACACACAAGGTCCGAAACGATATCTTAACCGCCATCGATAAGAAACATTACTGTGCAGCCGTATTCATTGATCTGGCCAAGGCTTTCGACTCTGTCAATCACCACATCCTCATCGGCAGACTCGACAGCCTTGGTTTCTCAAATGATTGCCTCGCCTGGTTCACCAACTACTTCTCTGATAGAGTTCAGTGTGTCAAATCGGAGGGTCTGCTGTCCGGACCTCTGGCAGTCTCTATGGGGGTGCCACAGGGTTCAATTCTTGGACTGACTCTCTTCTCTGTATACATCAATGAGGTCGCTCTTGCTGCTGGTGAGTCTCTGATCCACCTCTACGCAGACGACACCATTCTGTATACTTCCGGCCCTTCTTTGGAAACTGTGTTAACAACCCTCCAGGCAAGCTTCAATGCCATTACAACTCTCCTTCCGTGGCCTCCAGTTGCTCTTAAATACAAGTAAAACTAAATGCATGCTCTTCAACCGATCGCTACCTGCACCTACCCGCCTGTCCAACATCACTACTCTGGATGGCTCTGACTTAGAATACGTGGACAACTACAAATACTTAGGTGTCTGGTTAGACTGTAAACTCTCCTTCCAGACCCATATCAAACATCTCCAATCCAAAGTTAAATCTAGAATTGGCTTCCTATTTCGCAACAAAGCATCCTTCACTCATGCTGCCAAACATACCCTTGTAAAACTGACCATCCTACCAATCCTCAACTTTGGCGATGTCATTTACAAAATAGCCTCCGATACCCTACTCAACAAATTGAATGCAGTCTATCACAGTGCAATCCGTTTTGTCACCAAAGCCCCATATACTACCCACCATTGCGACCTGTACGCTCTCGTTGGCTGGCCCTCACTTCATACTCGCCAAACCCACTGGCTCCATGTCATCTACAGGACCCTGCTAGGTAAAGTCCCCCCTTATCTCAGCTCGCTGGTCACCATAGCATCTCCAACCTGTAGCACACGCTCCAGCAGGTATATCTCTCGTCACCCCCAAAACCAATTATTTCTTTGGCCGCCTCTCCTTCCAGTTCTCTGCTGCCAATGATTGGAACGAACTACAAAAATCTCTGAAACTGGAAACACTTATCTCCCTCACTAGCTTTAAGCACCAACTGTCAGAGCAGCTCACAGATTACTGCACCTGTACATAGCCCACCTATAATTTAGCCCAAACAACTACCTCTTTCCCAACTGTATTTAATTAATTAATTAATTTTGCTCCTTTGCACCCCATTATTTTTATTTCTACTTTGCACATTCTTCCATTGCAAAACTACCATTCCAGTGTTTTACTTGCTAAATTGTATTTACTTTGCCACCATGGCCTTTTTTGCCCTTACCTCCCTTCTCACCTCATTTGCTCACATTGTATATAGACTTGTTTATACTGTATTATTGACTGTATGTTTGTTTTACTCCATGTGTAACTCTGTGTCGTATCTGTCGAACTGCTTTGCTTTATCTTGGCCAGGTCGCAATTGTAAATGAGAACTTGTTCTCAACTTGCCTACCTGGTTAAATAAAGGTGAAATAAATAAATAAACATCTTGCTGCTGTGATGGCACACTGGAATTTCACCCAGTAGATATGGGAGTTTATCAAAATTGGGTTTGTTTTCGAATTCTTCGTGGATCTGTGTAATCTGAGGGAAATGTGTGTCTCTCGTATGGTCATACATTTGACAGGTTAGGAAGTGCAACTCAGTTTCCACCTCATTTTATGGGCAGTGAGCACATAGCCTGTCTTCTCTTGTGAGCCAGATCTGCCTACGGTGGCCTTTCTCAATAGCAAGGCTATGCTCACTGAGTCTGTACCTGTACATAGTCAAAGATTTCCTTAATTTTGGTTAAGTCACGGTGGTCAGGTATTCCGCCACTGTGTACTCTCTGTTTAGGGCCAAATAGCATTCTAGTTTGCTCTGTTTTTTTGTTTTCTCATGATTTGGTTGGGTCTAATTGTGTTGCTGTCCTGGGGCTCTATGGGGTTTGTTTGTGAACAAACTCCCAGAACCAGTTTGCTTTGGGGGCTCTTCTCTATCTCTGCTGAGTTCCACTGAGGTTTTCTAATTACTAGGTTTACGGAAGAAAAATAGGTGACTTTGGAACCCAGCACTCCATACTCTTCTGTATTCTGATCATTTACTCTCAACCAGCCAGCTGAATGCCCTGGGTCCTGACAATGCTGCCATGGTAACTAATGCACAGTGGGCAGTGCTGGGGGTGGCACAACGGGCCGCTCTTGGCAATGCTCTGGGTGTGGCCTACGACCGAGTGGCCTATGACCGCACAGAACCGACTACAAACCTGAACCAACTCTCAGGTGAGTAGGAGAGAGGGGACTGGGAGGGGAAGAGATGAATTCTGCACTCATAACAAGTGGGAAACTCAGAAAATACTACTTGTACAGCGTTCTAGTGCTTTGAACTAGTTGAGAATGCTGATTGGCTAATGGCAAACAACTGAGCTCACAGATTTGTTATTTAGCTAAGTCAGTTAAGAACAAATTCTCATTTACAATGACGGCCTACCGGAGAACAGTGGGTTCAGTGGCAGAACGACCTTGTTAGCTCGGGGATTCGATCTAGCAACCTTTCGGTTACTGGCCCAACGCTCTAACCAATAGGCTACCTGCCGCCCTATTATTGAAACAAGTGGATATTTCCCAGTCATATGCTGGTAATTACAAATTTACGAGATGTTATGAACACAACATGAATGAGAGATGGAGATGGGTAGAGATAAAGGAATGCTCCTGTGGTCAGGTAAGAGAAAAATAAAGAGTTGATTAGACTGTGAGGAAGAAACTGAAATGAAGATGTATAGGCAGGAGAGAGAGGTCAGTGGTATAATGTATTTTTTTTTTTCCTCCACCAGCAGCATCTATGCTGGGAACTCTGGGAGTTGGAGTCTTTATGCAACCCTTGTTCCTTCTGCTGGGGTTTGTCCTGTAGTGAAACTACACATCCAATAGACACGCATGACATATGGAACTACTCATGCATGTGTTGAACAAGAAGAGAGATTGTCAATAATATGGCATATTTTAACACATTTAACAGTAACAAATATAACTTTATATCCTGCTTCTTTAAAAAAAAAAAAAAAATCTAGATTAAGCCAGAGCAGGCCTTGATCACATCAAAGCAGATACCTGTGACAATGTAAAAGCACTTAATATATTATTTTATTTGTTAAAGAAATATGTAGATTTTTATATCTTTGTTGCAATGGTGGGTCTATTCTATTAGGACAATGCTGGAACATGTAATGATGTGTTCTGCATTGGTTGTTTTCTGAGAGTTGGGATCATAAAACGAGGATTATGGGTGCTAATCCAGTGCTGATAAAATTGGAAGTGGAAGACTAAGTTAATAATAAAGATTATGAACCTACTATCACTTACTCTATGGATTGTTACAACTGACAGAAGCTCAAATAAGACTCAGAATATAATAATCACTTTATCTGGGTATTTTATTAGAAATGCTCTACGCAAGAAAGAAAACAGAATTGGGTTACAGGGGGAAAGAGGGCTGTGTGTTAACATTGTAATCTCTGAAGACTGAAGCAACTCTAGCTGGAGACACGCACACAATACCTTTATCAAAAGAGTAGAAGAGAACAGTTAACACCTCTGATTGGGTGACTAACTTTTTAAACTTAATCTTTTTTTTTGTTTTACTGTAGTTCAACACGCCTTACATGCTTTTCTTTAGCATACAATCACTGTCCTCAACCCTTCACACCTCTCCTCCTACACCAGGAGTTTCACTATCACTCCATCCATATCTCCCTCCCTCTCAGAGAGAGAAAGAGGATAGATGTCTAGTACTCATATTTACATGGTTATGGTTCAGTTGTGGTCAAGTACAACCACACTTTAGTAATGGAAGGGTCCAACCCAACCACTCCAGGTTATAGAGGGTCATCTTGAGATGGGATGTTTTCTGATGTTACAAGGCAGGATCAACAGGAATACTCTGCCTGACGTCTCTGTGGAGCCAATCTCATCCCTGATCATACTATATGGCTAGACGGACGGGGATGAGAACGGAGAACATTCAACAGACAAAGCCAATCCAGAGCTTACAATGAAAAACAAATACCTGCACATACACAAACCCTTAAATCAAATACTATGAACAAAACTATACGAAAATCAATGCAATAGTGAGAATGAGAACTGGGACGGGCTCTACACAGAGAATGACCAGTGGTGGCTGTCACCAATCCACTGAGATTCTGTGCTTGGATGAACCATAGAAAACACATTCAAATCGATAAGCAAATCACACCCCCATGTTGACTAGTCTCTTCCAACACCAGTCACATTCCCTGTTGATGACAGACAACAGAAACCTAATAGAACTCAGCTGTAGACTGACTGGTGGTTAACTGTCTCCATTTTAAAAAGTACACTTCTGAACGGAAGTGTTATTTGGTAATATAACCTGTAATAATGTGTTTCATAAGTAATTTACAACCAAACCATGGAAACCAGGTGTTTGATGCCTTTCCATTTGTTCCGTTCCAGCCATTATTATGAGCCGTCCTCCCCGCAGCCTCCAGATGTTAATACTACCTCAGTTTAGACGGGACCTGAGGTACTGCGTCCAGAATCAGTCAGTCAAACACACACATAGGTTATGGCTGCCATATGACAAATGTGACAGAAAATTAAATAAGCATTGAATGAAAACAACTTATCACAATGTGCTTGGGTGTTGGATACGTGATGACACGAACACACTGCTGAAGAACAGTTTACAGTGAAGAGCTTTCCTTCCCATACCTCGTCTCTCTTACTAAAATATTTGCAGTTTATAGTACTCTCTCACCCTCCTTCCCTCCAAAATATTATCTTTCTCTCCTCCTCCTTCCCCTCCCTCTCTCAGACAGGTTTGTCTGTCTTGCGTGCGGTGATGAAGGCCATGCCGTGAGTCCTGAAGTGTGTGTTCAGATCTGAAACCTTCTCAAAGCGTTTCCCACACACCTTACACCCCACCCTGCCCTCCCCGTCCTCCCCCAGCGGTGTGGGGGGGTGAGACGAGGAAGAGGGAGACCCCGGCAGGGAACCCCCTCTGGGACTCCCGTCACCGTGGTTACCACCATTGCCGGGCGAGGATGTCAGGGAGCGGTCGTTATGGCCGTGACGGCTGTGGTTGTCAGGGGGCGTGTCTCGAACCCTGTGGCTGATGAAGCGGTGGCGGGAGAGGGAGGGGGCGGAGGCAAAGCAGGCTCCACACTGCAGACACTGCAGGCTGACTCCTCCCCCCAGGGCCTCGGAGCGGTGCTGGGGGATGTGGTCCAGGAAGACGGCGCGGTCCTCGGTGGTGAAGCCACACGGAGCACAGTGGAACCCAGACTCTGGCTGGGGAGGGGGGGCCGAGGTGGTGACGCGAGGTCTCTTAGCAGGGATGATGCCCTCGGTCACATCGTCCTCTTCCTCCTCAGTCTTCAACCCTCCTCCTCCGTCTTCCTCAGCTGAAACAGTGAACGGAGGGTTGGAGCCTCCGTCCTGCTCCGAGGAACTGTCGGCCCCTTCTGCACCCCTCCCTCGCTGACAGACAGACAGAGAGAATTAGAGTTAATGACATTTAGCATTAATAACCGGTCTTCCTATATAAAGGCTGCAGTCGGTAGTTGTGAGAGAAAGTGGAACTGTACCTTTGTGTCCAGAGCTGACATGCCGTGTCTCAGCTGGACATGTCTCTCCAACACCAGTCTACTGCTGAACGTCCTCTTACCCTCACCACACAACCTACACACACAAACACACGTTAGGGTTTAGTGTAGGGGTTAAGGTGAGATACAGCTGTTGTAGGGTAGTATAGGGGTTAGCGTGTAGTGTGCATACTTAGTGGATGACTCATTTAGACTCTGACGTGGGGGTAGGGTATCTAGTGGTTAGGGTGTAGTGTGCATACTCACCGGCAGTGGAATGCTCGTTTGATGCCCTTGTGTTTGACTCTGATGTGGCGTCTGAGGCTGGACGTGGAGGAGAAGGAGTTCTCACACAGACTACACGGAAACTTCTTCAGGATCTACACAAAACACAGGCACCTTACAGTGAACAGTCCCCTCAGCTTCCCTAGTTTAAAAACAGAAAGGCTACTAAAGACAATGATGCTTACTGAGAAAAACGGCTGAAAATCTGTTCTTCAAAGAAAAAAAAAAAAGAGGGCAAACTTTCCTGGATCCCTCCACTTCATGTGAGAGGTGACTGTGCTCCAGAACTTAGATATACATGATATGACTTTATAACCTATATGATCGGGCCCAATCCCAACTTGAGAAACACCTGGGGATCTCAAAGATGAGCATAAATAAACTCTGATCGTATTTTGATGGAAGAACGTAAGTGACGTATTAAGCATAACTTTTCTCAAGTGAGGATTGGGCCTGTGGTGATTAGGGGATTCGTTTAAGGGCCAGTTAGGGGTTAATTTTGGGCAGGACTGGGCCCGTGGGCCGGCAGTAGAGTAGGCCTGACCTAGAGGGTCAGAAGATACAATGGATCACTGATCAGTTAGAACCGATTCAGAATCAATCTACTGTACTGCACATCAAACAGTATATCACTACTGCATGAAACATTTAACGGTCTATCTGCAGGCTATGTTCCTGACCTTGCCATGCTGCTCGGCCATATGGGTAATGTAGTCCTCTCTGTCAGCGTAGCGGGCGTGGCAGGGAGCACAGCTCCACCCTGGGCTTGTCTTATTGGTCTCTCCATCCCTCTCTTCCTCCTCCTCTTCCTCCCTTCCCCACTCCTCTCCGTCAGAGCTCTCCGTCTTCACTGAGCTCCGCACCCGGGGGGGAGGGGCAGGAGAGGGTGTCATGGCAACAGGAACTTCCTGTTTGACCGCAGGGCCTCTGTGAGTAGTCTGAGCGAGGGAAGGGGAAGGAGAATAGAAAAAGGAACACAGCAGATAGGGAGATGGAGGAAAGTTAAGCTACATTTCATATGAACAGAACTGACTGACCCAAACCAAGTCTGGAGAAGGACTGTGTGAGAGGGGAACCCATAGATGTACCTTGATGTGCTCCAGCATGGAACTTCTCTGCGCGTAGAGCTTGGGGCACTCAGGACACTTGAACACGTGCACCTTCTGCTTGACTAGGTGGGTGTCAAAGTGGACGTACAGCAGTGGCTTCTGGGTAAATACCGTGTCACACATCACACACTTGTAGATCATCCTGTAAGGAAGGAGTGAAGGGTATAAGTTTCAATGCCATACAACACTCCTCCCGTGGCCTCCAACTGCTCTTAAACGCTAGTAAAACTAAATGCATGCTCTTCAACCGATTGCTGCCCGCACCCGCCCACCTAGCATCACTACTCTGGACGGTTCTGACTTAGAATACAGTGGGGGAGAACAAGTATTTGATAACCTGCAAAATCGGCAGTGTTTCCTTCTTACAACGCATGTAGAGGTCTGTATTTTAAAAAAAAATCATAGGTACACTTCAACTGTGAGAGACGGAATCTAAAACAAAAATCCAGAAAATCACACTGTATGATTTTTAAGTAATTAATTTGCATTTTATTGCATGACATAAGTATTTGATACATCAGAAAAGCAGAACCGAATATTTGGTACAGAAACCTTTGTTTGCAATTACAGAGATCATACGTAATTGTAGTTCTTGACCAGGTTTGCACACACTGCAGATTTTGGCCCACTCCTCCATACAGACCTTCTCCAGATCCTTCAGGTTTCGGGGCTGTCGCTGGGCAATACGGACTTCCAGCTCCCTCCAAAAAAATTCTATTGGGTTCAGGTCTGGAGACTGGCTAGGTCACTCCAGGACCTTGAAATGCTTCTTACGGAGCCACTCCTTAGTTGTCCTGGCTGTGCGTTTCGGGTCGTTGTCATGCTGGAAGACCCAGCCACAACCCATTTTCAATGCGCTTACTGAGAGAAGAAGGTTGTTGGCCAAGATCTCGCGATACATGGCCCCATCCATCCTCCCCTCAATACGGTGCAGTCGTCCTGTCCCCTTTGCAGAAAAGCATCCCCCAAAGAATGATTCCACCTCCATGCTTCACGGTTGGGATGGTGTTCTTGGGGTTGTACTCATCCTTCTTCTTCCTCCAAACACGAGTGGAGTTTAGACCAAAAAGCTCTATTTTTGTCTCATCAGACAACATGACCTTCTCCCATTGCTCCTCTGGATCATCCAGATGGTCATTGGTAAACTTCAGACAGGCCTGGATATGCACTGGCTTGAGCAGGGGGATCTTGCGTGCGCTACAGGATTTTAATCCATGACTGCGTAGTGTGTTACTAATGGTTTTCTTTGAGACTGTGTTCCCAGCTCTCTTCAGGTCATTGACCAGGTCCTGCCGTGTAGTTCTGGGCTGATCCCTAATCTTCCTCATGATCATTGATGCCCCGTGAGGTGAGAACTTGCATGGAGCCCCAGACCGAGGGTGATTGACCATCATCTTGAACTTCTTCCATTTTCTATTTCCATTTTCTATTACACTCAACTGAACGACTTGATTAGTGTAGTGTTAGCTAGCTACATAGCTGCCTTTGCTGTCTTCGTATCATCGTATCCAAGATAATTGTGTTGTTTAGGTTTAGAGTGTGTAGTCTTAGAGTGATTATCTTAATTTACCGAGGTTAGCTAGCCAGCTATTTGTCGTCCTTAACGTAGGTGACTCTGCTAGCTAGCCAACGCTAGCCAACGTCTTCTGTATAGAACTCAACTACCCGGTCGCATTCACAGGTAGTATCACATTTTCACTTCATTTCATTACAGTACAACGGTTTGATTTGTTTGATCGTAGCTAGCTACATAGCCGTCTTTGTATCAAAGATAATTGTGTAGTCTAGAGCGATTTTCTAGGTTCGCTAGCCAGCTATTGTCGTTCTTTTAACGCAACGTAACGTAAACAACACTGCTAGCTAGCCAGCTAGCCCCCGAATAGCAACACTGCAGAAACTATTACACTCAACGGAACGACTTGATTAGTGTAGTGTCAACAACGCACCCACTGCCAGCTGGCCTACTTCAGCAGTACTGTATCATTTTAATCATTTTAGTCAATAAGATTCTTGCTACGTAGCTTAACTTTCTGAACATTCGAGACGTGTAGTCCACTTGTCATTCCAATCTCCTTTGCATTAGCGTAGCCTCTTCTGTAGCCTGTCAACTATGTGTCTGTTTATCCCTGTTCTCTCCTCTCTGCACAGACCATACAAACGCTCCTCACCGCGTGGCCGCGGCCACCCTACTCTGGTGGTCCCAGCGCGCACGACCCACGTGGAGTTCCAGGTCTCCGGTAGCCTCTGGAACTGCCAATCTGCGGTCAACAAGGCAGAGTTCATCTCAGCCTATGCCTCCCTCCAGTCCCTCGACTTCTTGGCACTGACGGAAACATGGATCACCACAGACAACACTGCTACTCCTACTGCTCTCTCTTCGTCCGCCCACGTGTTCTCGCACACCCCGAGAGCGTCTGGTCAGCGGGGTGGTGGCACCGGGATCCTCATCTCTCCCAAGTGGTCATTCTCTCTTTCTCCCCTTACCCATCTGTCTATCGCCTCCTTTGAATTCCATGCTGTCACAGTTACTAGCCCTTTCAAGCTTAACATCCTTATCATTTATCGCCCTCCAGGTTCCCTCGGAGAGTTCATCAATGAGCTTGATGCCTTGATAAGCTCCTTTCCTGAGGACGGCTCACCTTTCACAGTTCTGGGCGACTTTAACCTCCCCACGTCTACCTTTGACTCTTTCCTCTCTGCCTACTTCTTTCCACTCCTCTCCTCTTTCGACCTCACCCTCTCACCTTCCCCCCCTACTCACAAGGCAGGCAATACGCTCGACCTCATCTTTACTAGATGCTGTTCCTCCACTAACCTCATTGCAACTCCCCTCCAAGTCTCCGACCACTGCCTTGTATCCTTTTCCCTCTCGCTCTCATCCAACACCTCCCACACTGCCCCTACTCGGATGGTATCGCGCCGTCCCAACCTTCGCTCTCTCTCCCCCGCTACTCTCTCCTCTTCCATCCTATCATCTCTTCCCTCCGCTCAAACCTTCTCCCACCTATCTCCTGATTCTGCCTCCTCAACCCTCCTCTCCTCCCTCTCTGCATCCCTTGACTCTCTATGTCCCCTATCCTCCAGGCCGGCTCGGTCCTCCCTCCCGCTCCGTGGCTCGATGACTCATTGCGAGCTCACAGAACAGGGCTCCGGGCAGCCGAGCGGAAATGGAGGAAAACTCGCCTCCCTGCGGACCTGGCATCCTTTCACTCCCCCTCTCTACATTTTCCTCCTCTGTCTCTGCTGCTAAAGCCACTTTCTACCACGCTAAATTCCAAGCATCTGCCTCTAACCCTAGGAAGCTCTTTGCCACCTTCTCCTCCCTCCTGAATCCTCCGCCCCCTCCCCCTCCTCCCTCTCTGCAGATGACTTCGTCAACCATTTTGAAAAGAAGGTCGACGACATCCGATCCTCGTTTGCTAAGTCAAACGACACCGCTGGTTCTGCTCACACTGCCCTACCCTGTGCTCTGACCTCTTTCTCCCCTCTCTCTCCAGATGAAATCTCGCGTCTTGTGACGGCCGGCCGCCCAACAACCTGCCCGCTTGACCCTATCCCCTCCTCTCTTCTCCAGACCATTTCCGGAGACCTTCTCCCTTACCTCACCTCGCTCATCAACTCATCCCTGACCGCTGGCTACGTCCCTTCCGTCTTCAAGAGAGCGAGAGTTGCACCCCTTCTGAAAAAACCTACACTCGATCCCTCCGATGTCAACAATTACAGACCAGTATCCCTTCTTTCTTTTCTCTCCAAAACTCTTGAACGTGCCGTCGTTGGCCAGCTCTCCCGCTATCTCTCTCTGAATGACCTTCTTGATCCAAATCAGTCAGGTTTCAAGACTAGTCATTCAACTGAGACTGCTCTCCTCTGTATCACGGAGGCGCTCCGCACTGCTAAAGCTAACTCTCTCTCCTCTGCTCTCATCCTTCTAGATCTGTCGGCTGCCTTCGATACTGTGAACCATCAGATCCTCCTCTCCACCCTCTCCGAGTTGGGCATCTCCGGCGCGGCCCACGCTTGGATTGCGTCCTACCTGACAGGTCGCTCCTACCAGGTGGCGTGGCGAGAATCTGTCTCCTCACCACGCGCTCTCACCACTGGTGTCCCCCAGGGCTCTGTTCTTGGCCCTCTCCTATTCTCGCTATACACCAAGTCACTTGGCTCTGTCATAACCTCACATCGTCTCTCTTATCATTGCTATGCAGACGACACACAATTAATCTTCTCCTTTCCCCCTTCTGATGACCAGGTGGCGAATCGCATCTCTGCATGTCTGGCAGACATATCAGTGTGGATGACGGATCACCACCTCAAGCTGAACCTCGGCAAGACGGAGCTGCTCTTCCTCCCGGGGAAGGACTGCCCGTTCCATGATCTCGCCATCACGGTTGACAACTCCATTGTGTCCTCCTCCCAGAGCGCCAAGAACCTTGGCGTGATCCTGGACAACACCCTGTCGTTCTCAACCAACATCAAGGCGGTGGCCCATTCCTGTAGGTTCATGCTCTACAACATCCGCAGAGTACGACCCTGCCTCACACAGGAAGCGGCGCAGGTCCTAATCCAGGCACTTGTCATCTCCCGTCTGGATTACTGCAACTCGCTGTTGGCTGGGCTCCCTGCCTGTGCCATTAAACCCCTTCAACTCATCCAGAACGCCGCAGCCCGTCTGGTGTTCAACCTTCCCAAGTTCTCTCACGTCACCCCGCTCCTCCGTTCTCTCCACTGGCTTCCAGTTGAAGCTCGCATCCGCTACAAGACCATGGTGCTTGCCTACGGAGCTGTGAGGGGAACGGCACCTCAGTACCTCCAGGCTCTGATCAGGCCCTACACCCAAACAAGGGCACTGCGTTCATCCACCTCTGGCCTGCTCGCCTCCCTACCACTGAGGAAGTACAGCTCCCGCTCAGCCCAGTCAAAACTGTTCGCTGCCCTGGCCCCCCAATGGTGGAACAAACTCCCTCACGACGCCAGGACAGCGGAGTCAATCACCACCTTCCGGAGACACCTGAAACCCCACCTCTTTAAGGAATACCTAGGATAGGATAAGTAATCCCTCTCACCCCCCCTAAGTTTTAGATGCACTATTGTTAAGTGACTGTCCCACTGGATGTCATAAGGTGAATGCACCAATTTGTAAGTCGCTCTGGATAAGAGCGTCTGCTAAATGACTTAAATGTAAATGTTAAATGTTCTAATAATTGCGCCAACAGTTGTTGCCTTCTCACCAAGCCGTTTGCCTATTGTCCTGTAGCCCATCCCAGCCTTGTGCAGGTCTACAATTTTATCCCTGATGTCCTTACACAGCTCTCTGGTCTTGGCCATTGTGGAGAGGTTGAAGTCTGTTTGATTGAGTGTGTGGACAGGTGTCTTTTATACAGGTAACGAGTTCAAACAGGTAATGAGTGGAGAACAGGAGGGATCCTAAAAGAAAAACTAACAGGCCTGTGAGAGCCGAAAGTCTTACTGGTTGGTAGGTGATCAAATACTTATGTCATGCAATAAAATGCTAATTCATTACTTAAAAATCATACAAAGTGATTTTCTGGATTTTTGTTTTAGATTCCGTCTCGCACAGTTGAAGTGTACATATGATAAAAATTACAGACCTCTGCATGCTTTGTAAGTAGGAAAACCTGGAAAATCAGCAGAGTGTCAAATACTTGTTCTCAACTACAAATACCTCGGTGACTGGCTAGAGACTGTCAACTCTCCTTCCCAAACATACTCTCGTAAAACTGACCATCCTTGACTTCGGTGATGTCGTTTACAAAATAGCCTCCAACACACTACTCAGCAAACTGGATGCAGTCTATCACAGTGCCATCCGTTTTGTCACCAAAGCCTGATATACCACCCACCACTGAGACCTGTATGCTCTCGTCAGCTGGCCCTCGCTACATATTAGTCGCCAGACCCACTGGCTCCAGGTCATCTATAAGTCTTTGCTAAGTAAAGTTCCGCCTTATCTCAGCTCACTGATCACCATAACACCCACCCGTAGCACGCGCTCCAGCAGGTATATTTCACTGGCCACCCCCAAAGCCAACACCTCCGTTGGCTGCCTTTCCTTCCAGTTCTCTGCTGCCAATGGCTGGAACGAATTGCAAAATTTGCTGAAGTTGGGGACATATCTCCCTCACTAACTTGAAGCATCAGCTATCTGAGCAGCATACCAATTGCTGCAGCTATACACAGCCCACCTGTAAATAGCCCATTCAACAACATACCTCATCCCCATATTGTTTTTATGTACTTTTTTTGCACACCAGTAATTCTACTTGCACATCATCATCTGCACATCTATTACTCCAGTGTTAATTTGCTAAATTGTAATTACTTCGCTACAATGGCCTATTTATTGCCTTACCTACTTACGCCATTTGCACACACTGTATATAGACTTTTTTCTATTGTGTTATTGACTCTGTTTATTCCATGTGTAACTCTGTGTTGTTTGTGTCACACTGCGTTGCTTTATCTTGGCCAGGTCACAGTTGTAAATGAGAACTTGTTCTCAACTGGCCTACCTGGTTAAATAAAGGTGAAATTTAAAAAAATTAAATCTGAGAACACAACCAGTGTGTGTGTACATACTTGGCCTGTCCTCCAGTGAGTGTGGGGTGCTGGGTGTTGATGTGGCTCTGGGCGCTGGGGGAGGACTTGAAGGCCATCGGGCAGCTGGGACACTTATGGAACACCTCACAGTGGGCCGTCTGGATATGGGACTTGACCGAGTTTAACCCTCCGAACACCACCTGACAACTAGAACACCTGCAGACAGAGAAATAAATATAATTGTTGATGTTGTCCCTAAACACGGATTCAGTGTCAGATATTTCTCCATCCTCCGAATGGTTAAAGCATGGGTTGGTGGTAGGGCTGTTGCGGTGACCATATTACCGACACATTGGCAGTCACGAGTCATGACCACAGTAAAATTCCACGTAATTGTTGAGTCATGGTAATCTCCTCTTATGCACTCTGGACATGTGCATAAGAGTACTCAAGTCGCTAACTACCACCAGGTCCTAATGGCCTGGTACTCAGGGATCTACTGTCCCTCCATCAGGTCCTAATGGCCTGGTACTCAGGGATCTAGTCCCTCCATCAGGTCCTAATGGCCTGGTACTCAGGGATCTAGTCCCTCCATCAGGTCCTAATGGCCTGGTACTCAGGGATCTAGTCCCTCCATCAGGTCCTAATGGCCTGGTACTCAGGGATCTACTGTCCCTCCATCAGGTCCTAATGGCCTGGTACCCAGGGCTCTATTGTCCCTCCATCAGGTCCTAATGGCCTGGTACCCAGGGCTCTATTGTCCCTCCATCAGGTCCTAATGGCCTGGTACCCAGGGCTCTATCTATCATATAAAATAAAAGGCATATATTGTCAGCTAAATGCCAAATTAACAAGCCTACAGCATGGAGCATAGCCAGATAACATAGGCCTCCAGTAGCCCAACTCAAATTTTATTTTTCTGAAATACATTTTCTTCATATAAAAATGTTTTAGACCCGACTAAAATAAATAATCAATTTATTGTGGTGTACATTACATAGATTTATTATACTTTTTTATATATTGATGTTCCAATGGTGCACATGTTTACGTTAATTAACAGTCAATTTCCTTGAGACCGGCAGACTTTTGCAAAATTTCACGACCGCTACAGCCCTATTTGGTGGTAAGGTAATCTGATCCTAGATCAGCGTCTACGGGACTAACTAGGTTTTTTTCAACCACAGAGGGAGTGAAGGGTTGAAAGGTCACCTGTATCCGATGCGTCGTGTGAAATGGAGACAGGCCTCCTCCAAATGGGATTGAAAGGCTGGCTGCTTGGCCACACCCCCACACTCTGGGCAGACATAGGGGGGGCGGGGGTTGTGGATGCGAGCGTGAGCAGAGGCACTGCAGCCGTTAGGAAGGAGCATGGGAGGAGAACACTCCGTACAGGACTGGAGGGAGAGAGAGATGAGAAAAGGAGAGTGCACAGGTCAGTAAGGCAGATACTCCTAAAGCCATGAAACAAGCTATTACATACAGTGTCTAGACTGAAAAAGTCCTGTGTATTTTTGAACACGCACTGCTCTACTCACAGTGTTAAGGGCTGGTTTGACCTCTTGGAAATGGGCAGCCACCTCAGCCTTGCTGCAGAACTGCACCTTACACTCAGGACACTTGTTATTGGTGTACAGCACCGGCTCTGTCGCCTTCTTACTGATGATTGGCTGCTGCAGCTGGGGGGCGGGGCTCAGGGTTGCCGGGTCACGGCTGAAGTCACAGCCGGAGCAGAGGACGCTGGGACAGAGGAGGTGGAGAGGGAGGGAGAGAGCATGCCTGAAGGAGGCAGAGAGATGGAGAGATAGATAGGGGAATATAGGGGAAGGGGAGTGAAAGGTAAAGAGGAAAAAAAGAGTGAGAGGTAAAGAGAGAGGTGGGGTAGATAGGTACTGATAAACAGCGCTGCACTAGTATTCATAAAGTGTCTCAGAGTAGGAGTACTGATCTACGATCAGGTCCCCCCGTTTATATAATATTCATTATGATCTCAAAGTCAAATCTGATCTGTCTATATAAGGTCCCACAGTTGACACAGAGCAAAAGCCATGAGATAGAAGGAATTGTCCGTAAAGCTCAGAGAGAGGATTGTGTTGAGGCACAGATCTGGGGAAGGGTAACAAAAAAATGAACAGTGGCCATCATTCTTAAATGGAAGAAGTTTGGAACCACCAAGCCACCCAGCCAAACTGAGCAATCGGGGGAGAAGGGTCTTGGTTAGGGAAGTGATGCAGAACCAGATGGTCACTGACTGAGCTCCAGAGTTCCTTTGTGGAGATGGGAGAACCTTCCAGAAGGACAACCATCTCTGAGGCAATCCACCAATCAGGCCTTTATTGTAGAGTGGCCAGATGGAAGTAAGAGGCACTCCTCAGTAAAAGGCACATGACAGCCCACTTGGAGTTTGCCAAAAGGCACCTAAAGGACTTTCAGACCATGAATGCCAAGCGTCACGTCTGACAGAAACCTGGCACCATCCCTATGGTGAAGCACGGTGGTGGCAGCCTCATGCTGTGGGGATGTTTTCCAGCGGCAGGGACTGGGAGCTTAGTCAGGATCGAGGAAAAGATGAACAGAGAAAAAGTACATTGATATCCTTGTCGAAAACCTGCTCCAGGGCGCTCAGGATCTTAGACTGGGGCGAAGGTTCACCTTCCAACAGGACAACAACCCTAAGCACCCAGCCATGACAATGCAGGAGTGGCTTCGGGACAAGTCTCTGAATGTCCTTAAGTGGCCCTGCCAGAACCTGGACTTGAAGCCAATTGAACAGCTCTGGAGACCTGAAAATAGCTGTGCAGCAACACTCCCCACCCAACCTGACAGAGCTTGAGAGGATCTGCAGAGAAGAATGGGAGAAGCTCCCCAAATACAGGTGTGCCAAACTTGTAGTGTCATACCCAAGACTCAAGGCTGTAATCGCTGCCAAAGGTGCTTCGGCAAAGTAAAGGGTCTGAATAGTTATGTAAATGTGATATTTCATTATTTTATTTTTTTATACATTTGCAAACATTTCTAAAAACCTGATTTTACTTTGTCATTATGGGGTAGTGTGTGTAGATTGAGGGGGAAAAACAATTTAATTCATTTTAGAATAAGGCTGTAAACAAATGTACAATAAGTCAAGGGGTCTGAATACTTTCCGAATGCACTGTATGTATACAGTCCTAGGTGAGATATGAAGGTAATAGCACACAGTCTCTCTCACCGATGGGAGTGGTGTCCTGTTGGCCTATCATCTGCTCTACACTGACAGGTCTCATGACCAGGTGGGAACACTGCATGACCAGTCCCCTCTCCTTGTGTTCCCTGGCATGGAGCAGCAGGCTGCACTTGTTGAAGAATGCCAGCCGCTTGGCACAGTGGTTACAAGTCACCTCAATCCTCAGGGACCGCCGGTCATAGTGGCGGGCCAGGCTGCGCTCCAGGGCAAACGCATCGCCACACTCCAGACAGCGGTAGCCCTGTGACGCAAAGGAAGAACAACATGAATACAATACCTATGTCGGTGACATGTCTCTAGATACAATGCATATTCATTGGTCTTGTATGTATTGGCTGGAGCAATCAAATTTCCCCTTTGGGGATTAATATGTGCCCTTGAGCGAGGCACTTAACCCTAATTTGCTCCAGGGGTGCTGTAGTACTATGGCTGACCCTGTAAAACAACACATTTCACTGTACCTATCTGGTGTGTGACCATAAAAAATACACAACATCAACAAGAGCGATTTATTGGTCTACTGAACACAAGGTCTAACAGAAATTGGACGTCTGCTTTTACCCCAACCACTACAATATTGAATCCATGCTGATATAGACCCATCAAACTCAACTCTGGACCTCAAAGCCAGTTCCACTGTGTTTTTTCATTGTTCCCATCTAATCAGGGACCGATTTAGACCTGGGACACCAGGTGGGTGCAATTCATTATCAGGTAGAACAGAAAAGCAGCAGGCTCCGGACCTCATGGTGTAAGAGTTGAATACCCCTAATATAGACCTAGGTCTATTACCTGTGCAGGCAGAGGCAGGTCCCACTCCGGTGGTAATGGTGTACAGAGGTCTGGTCTGTAGCTGGGCAGCAGGTTCTTGCTGTTGAGGATCTTGTTGAAGGCCTCCACCAGACTGGACTGGCTCCTGGAGATAATGGCTCCTGTACTGTTCACTATGGAGGCTGGTCTACTGCCCCCCTGAGGGGTGAGGAGGGGGGAGGGGGACACAGACACACCCCCATTCAGGGTCTTCTGGCCCAGGCTGCGCACGCCAGCCCCCCCTGGACTGAATCTGGGGGAGGAGGAAGAGGCGGAAGAGACAGAGGGGAGGGCTGCTGACTTGGTGATGCTGACAGCCGTAGCCGACACTTTGGGCTTGTTGCTGTCGGCGGCCATCTTGTTTTGGGCCTTGCTGGCAGCCATCAACATGGCAGTACTTGCATCCTGGAGTGTAGACACAGGCAGGAGGCTGCCACCCTTTGACTTCTGCTGCGGAGGCTGCTGAGATGCCACCCTCTTGGGCCGGCTGGGGACCTTACGACCCCCCGGGGAGGGTTTGGAACCATCTGCGCCTTTTGAGGGGGTCCCCCCTGCTCCTTTGGATGCTACTCGCGTCACTGTCCTGGTGATGCTGCCTGTCGGGGTCTTGACTGTTTTGATTCGGACTTTGAGTGGGCGAACGGGGGCTGTTGGTGTTGTCGTAGAATTGGCCGGAGCCGTCTCCGTGTCTCCTGTTTGTCTTCCATCCACAACCTCCATCTTCTCACTGTTGTCTGATCTGCACTCCAGGCTAGGCTCACTCGCCATGGGCTCCTCTCCCTCTCTAGCCCCATGTTGAGTTGATGCTGCGGTTGGTGCCGGGCTGGAGCTCCTCTTGGACAAAGTGGACATAGCAGAACCTGTCTGGTCAGGCGGGGGGCTCTCTGGTGAATCCCTCTCCTCGATCACATGTTCCGGGTTTCTTTCCTCCATCACTGGGCTAGAGATGGGTCTGGGGTTACTGAGGGCGGCAGCCAGCCAGGACTGACGGCCCTGGGCAGGAGGAGGGGAGGGAGACCTGGGGGTGGAGGGTACTTCATCTGGAGGGGGCGGTTTAGAGCTGGAGGATGTCTGAGAGATGGAGGGAGGGGGTTTGGAGGAGAGAGGAGGAGGGCAAGAGAGGAGAGGAGGGGAGGGTGGAGTTGGGGAGCTGAACAGCTCTGAAGAAGACACTTGGCAGTGTCTGCGTGGAAATTTGGGAGGGGAGCACATGGGAGAATCTGGGCTCTCTTGAATCACTAGCGGGCTTCCCAAATCCGGTTCAGAGTCGTCCTCATCCGAGTCCATGATGCGCCTCACCCCCACTCTCAGGCTTCCGTTGGAGGGAGGGGGGGAGGAAAGAGGCCCAGGAGGGCACAGAGTGTCCTCACTCAGGATGGAGGGAGAAGAGAGGTGTGGGTTGATAGAGAGTGAGGACGACGATGATGATGAGGAGGATGTGGAGGTTATAGGACCAGCAGAGGTATGAGAGGAGAGAGGTTTCCGTCTGTTGAGAATATTAACTGTATGTTTGGTTGTGCAGGCCGACCCCCCTGCTCCTCCAATGCTGCCCCCTCCTTCACTCGCAGTGGGAGGGGAGCAGGTTGACCAGAGTTCCCCGTTGGCCTGACCCAATGCCTGGCCCAGCCCCTGGCCTCTCACACTGGGCTCCAGCGTGACTGTGGACCCCTCAAACCCATTCTGGAGAAGAGGTTCTGAGGAGATCAGACCAGGCATCCTAGGAGCCAGTTGTGAATTCAGCAGGCCCCCCTTGACTCCCGTCCCAGTCTCCACCTCAGGGTCTGTCCCACTGCCCCCAGGGCTGTCCCCATCCTCTTCATCTGACCCCTCAGTCTCTTCATAGGAGTCAGGCCTCACCCTGTTCTTAACAATCACACTGACCACTGGAGGCTCACTTTGGGAGTTGGGAGGGGAGTCAGTGGGGCTGGAAGGTCTTGGTGAGGGCCCCCTGGCCCCCGACACGCTTCCCCCGACCTTTCCTGACCCCTCCCCACCCTCTTCCGGTGCAGACTGGATGGCCTCTTTGGCATCGATGTCTGGAATGTCGAAGGCTGCCAACAAGTCATCGAAATCTGGGGTTTTCATGTCCCCCATTCCCGGATTACAAAACCTGCAGAACGTACACACAGGAGTGAGAAATAAACATGGTTGTCCCCAACCCAACCAAAGCCTGAGGCAGGACCGAATACTATGAATCTTGATAATTCATGACAAACGTAGATGTGACTTCCTGTTTTGAACGTGCATCATCATAATGTTGAATTGCAATGTTGAATAGCCTATATTTCAGGTAGCTATGCAAGTTATTTACTAGAACCCAATAAACCTCAAACCTGGCAAACTTGTTGAATGAGTTAGCAGTTAGAAGCAACCACTTTATTTGGAAGTTAGAAACTTATTTGAAAGTTTAAGTTCCCCTACTGCCCTCGTGTGAACTGGCTACTGAGCTAAAATTAGCAAGTTAGTACAGCAAAGGCAGCTAGCAATACCGATAGCTATAGGCCTAGTTTTCAGACAGCGTTTTCCCCCCTTGTTGCACATGCTTCACGTAGTGCAGCTGTACTAGCTAGCTAGCTATTCTCGCTGAGTTTGCGAGAACACAAAATGTGGATATTTTATCGTTATCAGACAGAATGTGCATTTAGCTATGTAGCTAGTTACGACACTGAGCTGTCAACCACCTCAGCACACATACACTAACTAATTACGTTCCCTTCTAGCATTCCTCCGACCAGCTAGCGTAGCTAACATTACTTAGCTAGCTAGAATTTTCTACGTCAACGCAAGGAAGCCTTTTAACGCCTGCTTTTCAGGTATTTAAACCTTACAATTGGAAATTATTTAAGGGCATTCATTTGAATAAGTGGTTTATACGGGTATATGTGACAAGCAGAAATGTATATCTAGTTTTAAATGTGAAGGAAATGGTTTGTTTACCTGGCTCTTCGGTTCCCGACTTTCCTTTTTGACGCATGAGTTGTTCGTCACCAGAAACGACGGGGGAGAGATAGGTCCTGCCAGGTTCATAACGTGTCAACTTTGGAAGCTGATGTATGCGCAATTTGCCAGCTGTTTCCCCACACTCCTGACGTACATACGTGTTATATTGTAATGCCTTGTTCTTGCGAGTGTTGGCTATCATTTCCTTAACATGGCAGTGGTACAATCAAATAACCTTTATGGCACAATGTCCTCCAAAGCCAAGGGCATGCTTTTGTTGCATTTGTGGGGTTGCAGGGACAACATATCTTATGTGTTTCACAATGCATGGCTTTTCAGAAAGACTTAGTTACACAGGAATAGTATGCAATAAAATCAATGTTTATCTGACATTTTTATACTAAAAGTCAAGTCCATATTCCACCACATCTGTTGTGTCGTCATCAATCCCCTCTTTGGAAGGAGTATGTGTGCAGCATGTCAACATTGGCACAAAACTCCACAACAACCAGCTGAGGTGTTCTCTTGAATTATGTAAATGTATTTATTATTATCAGCACATAAATGTACACTTACTGAATGTGCTTGGGTTGATATAAGGTCCCACTTTAGTACAAACTTTTTAATATTTTTTTTAAAGGCAACATGCATCATTAACCTTGACACAACAAAGATAAAGAAAGCCCTGTTCAACTGTTTGAGTATGGCGATACAAAAAAAACCTAGAGGTCATTTGAGGTTACAGTTTGCACAACTATTATATTAAAAGGAGCCATTGTCAACAGGTCAACGCCAGGGTATCTATTATGTTTACTGTGTAAATGTTCATTTCTTCTTCTCATCGTCTTTGTCTTTCTTGCTGTCAGGTTTGGATCCTGTCTGTGAGGCCAGCGAGCCCATGGCATTCCGGATGGCCTCGTTGTTGGGGTCGACACCCGGTAGGTTCTCCAGGACGCTTTGGAGGAACTCTGGGTCCTGCATCACATCATAGTCCTCCTCATCCTGCAGAGAGATTAACATATGCTAGAAAAACAAGCGCATTTGAGCATGTGTAACAGGCGGGATATGTCTGCTACACATGTACACTTTCATCTCAGTGGTGTGAGAGAGTTGGCCTAACCTTAGCACCCTCTGAGTCTACAGGGGCTCCTGTGTCCATGTCCATTGACTCTGCACCAAACTCTGCTGGGTAGGATAGGACAGATGTTATAGACTGACTGTGCATGTTATAACTGGTTATAACAGGTGTCACTGACCTCCACCCTGCATGGACATCTGTAGGGCGTAGGCAATCTGCTCGTCCTCTGTCATGCGGCTGAAGTCGGGCATAGCGGGCGTGGCCGTGTCAGCCTGGGGGACTGACATCTTCAGCAGAGCTTCGTCTGACTCTAGAATAGGAGGTGGTTAACAGTTTATCCCCCCATATGCAGTGCCTCCCTTCAGGGAAGATCCAAGTACAGAGAGGGGAGAGAGATAATGGTGCACGGGCATTGATTGGTTGCCAGTTATAGATGAGTGATTAGTTTGTAGGTGGAGGGTTATTGTTATGTGTACATGGTGTAGATGGAGAGTTGTGTATTTGTCTCACCGTCAGCGGTAGGCGAGGGAACCCCGGCCTCAGCAGCAGACACCACTGCTGCCCTGCGAGTCTCATCCTCCTGCCTTTGTCTCTGCTCCTCCATAGACACCCTCAGAGCCTGGAGAAGGCACAGAGTGCAGAAAAAGTTAAAAGGGGGAAGATTGTAGCATACGATAATAATCATCTAAAAAGAGGCAATGAGAGAGAGAGAACTAGAAAGTGTAAAAACTAGAGTGAGAGGGGATGATCAACCCATCTAGTCCTCCCCCTCTCACCAGTGCCAGCTCTGGGTCTGCACTGGGGTCCACTCCAAACTCAAAGTCACTGGACCCCAGGCCCAGCATGGCTCCTCCCTCCCCAGCAAGGATAGGAGAGGACAGCAGGGCATCAGCCAGACTGGGGCCTGGAGGCACTGTCACAAGGTGGGACCCTGCTCCTTCCTTCCCATTCAGAGTGTTGATGAAGGCCGTCAGCTTTTCTGTGTTCACCTCCTGGAGACCAAAAGGAGGTTATATAAGGGAGACAGTGATGGCTATAAAGAAATAATGAGACCAGATAAATATTAGGTAAGATATTTGGTACCTCCTCTCCAAAGTTAATGATGTCCACACTGACTTTCTCTTTCTTTAGACGCTTTGCCATTTTCACCAGCTAGAGAGAATGTGACAGGAAATGATGTCAGAGGGGACATGCATGCAGCTATCAACACACTGCATTGATAGAACACTCACATCCTTCTCGTTGTCCTCCACTGGGCTGCCCACAAAGGCAATTATACGCATCTTGTGGTTCTTCCCCTGTCTGTGCTTCAGAGCCAACTGGGAGAGGAGAGGACACAGGGTTCAGTGTCGTTACGAACAATAAGATTAAGTTGTATTGTATTATTGTGTAGTATACATACATGAGCCACTCTGATGCCTGTGCAGAAGCTGATGTTTCCACGGGGCTGGACAGCATGCAGTTTAGACAGTATCCTCCCCGCATCTGCAGTCAATGTGGTCAGCACCTCACAGTTACTGCGCAGAGAACAATAGTTACTACACATTTCTTACACTCAATCACTAAAAATAAATCACAAGTATCCAGGCATCCTGTAATATCTAAATGATGAATGTTTAAATTTTTTGTTGCGACCATAGGACAAGCATAAAGACATCTCACACACACAGCTCCTTACTTGGCCATGGTGATGAGGCCCACATTGTTCTCAGGGTTGCTGCGCGTCTTGGAGTGGCACACAATGTTGACAGCATCTTGCTGGGCCTGAAGTCTGGTGGGGAGGAAGTCTCCATTCCTCATATACTCACTGTTGTCCACACTGAGGCACACAGACAACACAGTAGATACATCCATTACACAGGGTAGCATGTAGGCCAGGGAGGGGCAACTCTAGTCCTCAGGGGCCTGAGTTGTGTCACCCCCCCCCCCCTATCAAACACAACTGATTTAAACTAATTGCATTCTAAACTGAAGATCATAATTACTTGATTATTGGAGTCAAGTGTGTTAGCTGGAGCAAAAGTGTGACACCAACTAGGCTTCCGGGGACTGGACTTGCCCATCCCCGATAAAGGTACCACTAGAGCAGGGTTTTTCCCAAACTCGGTCCTGGGGCCCCTCCTTGGGTGCACATTTAGTTATTTGCCCTAACACTACACAGCTGATTCAAACCACCAAAGCTTGATGAGTTCATCATTTGAATCTGCTGTGTAGTGCTAGGGCAAAAAACAAAACGTGCACCAGGGATGAGTTTGGGAAACCTTGTATTAGAGCACAGTGACAAGGTGGCTGGTATTATATCTATATTTAGAACAGTGTTGCATAAATGAGTTAATGCTGCCATTTGTACGTTTTTGGGCACACAGACCAAATTCACATAGAAATACGAGTTATATGTAATTCTCATTGAAAGCAAATATTTTACGTTTAGTTTTGTACACCAGCTTCAAAAAACTGAAAATACAATATGTGGTTATTGAAAATACATTTCGTATTGGTTTAGATGGTACAATGATGTTCTACACTATATTTGCTTTTTTGTCACAAATAAATGACAACTATTAGAATTTTAGCAACCAGGAAATGGCGGAGACATTTCTGCAACGTGCATCGAAGTGTCACCTTTAACTGGCAACAGTAACATTCTGCCAACCGTTTTCCCCAACCAGGACTCTCCATTTTACCCCCTTCTCCCATACTACTGCTAATCCCTAGACAGACTGATGGTAAGGGACATATTAAAGTGCATAGCTAGCGAATGTTGTAGATGTTGACATAGGAAGCTTTTATACAGAACAACTTACAGTAGGCAGAAACAAAGACTGGGGTGATCGTTTACCGAACCTTATGTTTAAACCACTGCCTTGTTCACCAAATAACAGAGAATAGCTAACGATACATTTCGGGATGTAATGCTTACTACATTGGCGAAATCCATCACGACCTTACTTGAAACAACTTCTCGGAGAAGATCTTGCTAACTATGCTACTCTAAATTCCCTGAAATATTTTATTGCAATCACAACCGTTGCATGTCATAGCGAAGCTAGCATTAGCAAGCCAAAAATGACTCAGGAAAATGGCTAGGATTGCTGGCCGGACGTGTTTACATAACTCATGTTAGCGGCAATTTCATAATAACTAAAAAAAGACGCACGTTCACATTAAACTAAAAAAAATATCCCTCTTACTTAGTTTAAAGAATAATACATATGACAATTTATTTTTCTTTCCCTTACCAGACCATAGTACTTTCGAGCCCCATCTTGGAAACGTTTTGTTGCTATCTACGTCACCAGAACTGATGGTTGATGGGAAATGCAGTTCAGCCCCAATATACCTGCGCATATATTTGTTGACAATGACTTACACGTACACCACAGGAGGTTGGTGGCACCTTAATTGGGGAGGACGGGCTGATGGTAATAGCTGGAGCATAATTAGTGGAATGGTATCAAATACACCAAACCATGTAGTAATTCAGTAATTAGTGTAAATAACTAATTGTGGAACCAATACCAATACAAAAAATACAATCAATTGTGTGTGTATGAAAGTGTGTAGATATATTTTTTATTTAAATTTTACCTGTATTTAACCAGACAAGTCAGTTAAGAACATATTCTTATTTTCAATGACGGCCTGGGAACTGCCTGTTCAGGGGCAGAACGACAGATTTGTACCTTGTCATCTCGGGGGTTTGAACTCGCAACCTTCCGGTTACTAGTCCAACGCCCCGCCCCCATATATGTGAATGCACTCCTTAGCGCCCCCACCCCTCTCCCCCTGCACCCCGCACAGTTGTGAGCTATAATTTTAATGAAGTTATCTATTTTTATTTTATTATTTTTTAAAGCAAACACCACAAACTCATGTCGGGAAAAGAAAAAGGCGAAACTAATCTACGCCCGTTCTGATAAAAACCTTAGGGCATATATCCTCGGGGGATGCCTTGCTTGACCACACCCTCCTTCCTTGCACCTGGCCTGCCCTGCCTCTTCCACCAATCCATTTGTCTCTTATGGACAGAAAAGAGCACAAGCTCTGAGCTGTCCGATCAGGTCCATTGTTTACTGAGCGGCCACCATCTCCTGTGCCTTTCCTTCCATTATGAGCAGCCTCCACTGACATACGTTATGGACCAAGAGAGACTGCAATCCACACTCAAGTACAACTTGAGGGCCATGGTTGTTAATAATATTAACCAGGAATTTATTGAGCTTTTTACAAAGAGGATGGATTAGGGAGGAAAAGTAGTGAACGCAAGAACACCTAATATTACATTTTTTGGGGCCCTGCTTAAGGCCTTCTTTACCTCTCCTGCAAACAAAAACCTAAGTCAATATACTGTAAAATACCATGTCAAGGACAGAGACTCCCCCCGCTCACAAATAAAGTGATGTGAGTTTGTGGATCTACTGTAGTGTAGACCTACCCTTCCATTCCCTAAACAGTTGTATCATGTTCAGGAATAAGGACAAGAACCAACATTTAGAAAATAAGTTTATTCTAAAATCAGAGCCAATATGAAAAACATTACATCACTGAAAGATGGTAGAAGGAACAGGCAGCATGAGAAGGCATTTCCGTGACTACTATATACATATTTTATACAGGCAGAGTAAAAAAAAAAGTAATTGAAGCATAGACAGTAACCAGCAACATTGGCTCGGAGGCTGTGTGAAACATTCAACGTAGAAAAGCATGGGACATCCTTGCCCCAGAACAATGGAGAATATATCACTATCAAAATGCAACATGAAATATAAAAAGTGAAATTGTCAAACAATCCCCTCCCATATGCAATACACTACTTAAGTCTGACATTTTCTGTCAGAAGAATACATTATTATACGTACAATCATCTACGGTACATGTACAACTTATGAATCATTTCAGGCTACAAGGTCATAATACAAATACAATAAATACGATTCTTGAAACTTTAAGATGGCAGACTTGTTCATATTACATTATTTCATATGTTCTGTAGTGTCTGTGTTGCAAGTGTACCGCCCTTTGAGCACCAAAGGGTGAGGTGTCTGTTGTGCTGTGGTCCAGTCAAGTCACCAGACGCTGCAATGGGTTTAATCCAGCATCTACACAGAAGCACACAGGCTTTAAAACAACATTGTTCTGTCAGATGTTAGTTTGTAAAGTTAAGCATACGCTAAAAGTCATGATCAGCGTTCATGGAGTCAAATCCAGACCCTGTTGTCACACTAAGGCCCTTGTTATAATAAGACACAATACCATCTATTGAAAATGTGATTCAAAACATGGGAACAATGGGGCTTGGAGTGTTTTCTTTGGTGGCCAACTGTTCTCAAAAAGTACAAGACTGAACTGAGCTCTTTGAAATGATGGGGAAGCTGAGCAGGGTTCAGGGTCAAAACATTCAAAAGAGCACAACTTTTAATTGAGGGCCATGTTTGGAAATTATTTAACCAGAAATACCATATGAGCTTTTTGCAAAGACGTTGGGTTCGCGAGGAAAAGTAGACAAGAACTTGAAATGAATCAAACCATGTAGTAACTTGTGTAAATAACTCATTTGGAACCAATACCACCCCCTCTTGTGCCCTTCCTTCCTATGTGCTTTAAAATACGTATATTTATCATGCAGTACAGCTCCTCTCAAACGGTGAGCGCTGCAACTCTGTTTGAAGGGTCATTAAACTCAGATCCGTTAGGAAAACATCAAGTTAATCAAAACTCAAGATCTGAAGCATAGGTTTCAATGTAGTTTCCATATGCAGCAACTTCATCCATGTTCAAGTCCATACCATTTTGATTGCTTTTCCAATTTGTCATGACAGTTGATCCGAAAGAGCTCCACTTCCAGCCTCTAGTTTCTTCAGGGCATGGCTGTGTTCTTGTACTCCCCCATTCCCTTTAAACATCCCTATTGTCTCACGGTGCATCAATGAACATTAATCATTTCCACCAAAGGCTGATATCCCCCAGTTTGTCGGTCTGTCCATCTCTCCCTCTCTGCTTTGGACCACATGTGCACTCCCATCTACTTAGAAATGTGTCCTCACAATCAGGCCACTGTGGCCCTTTAAAATCACACTGTGTTGGTGTGAAATACAAGATCTAGCATAACCAGTAGGTAGTGATATGTATCCCTGTGTCTGAAATATCCTACTACAGGATAAATAGTATGAGCTACCACACAGCGCTTGTGTTAGTATTCTACACAATGACTGAGCAAATGGGGGGAAAATAACAAACCCATGTTTATATAAACGTTAATGTACAAGAGGTGTACTACAAAGACGCAAACAAAGTCATTCACACAATGTGGTGAGTCTCAAACTCAGTGGGATGAAGCAGCCATTTCTGTAGCCATCAGAAATCCCTTTTTGCTTATTAATGAAAGTTAGGTCAGATAAAAGTATCAAAGTGCTTGAATGACGGTGGTAGAATTACCATTGCTTGAAGAACACTTATAATCTTTGTGCACAAAACAGTCTAAATGGCTGGGTGTGAATGAATGTGATGAAATTGAACTGCCATACGAAGACAGAAAAAGGCAGGTGTAGAGTGTGCGTTAAAAGCTCGCTCTGAATTTTGATTGACTCATTCCTTTCAACCCTGCTGGTTGATCGGTCAATTTTCTTTCAAAGATACTTTTGATTGGTAGTGAGAATATAAAAACATGCTCAAACAAGAGTTTGAATGTATGTGTAACAGGACATTAAAGAAACAAAAATATGAGAGAGAGAGACACAGCTCAGCAAGACTAGCACCAGACAGACACAAAGGCCCAGATATAAAAAGCTAGTGTCAGTGTGGTCAGGTCACTGTCCTGTCCTTCTGTTACTGCTCCTCTTTGGCTCTTCTCTGGTCAACCTCCATTCGAAGGATCGTCAACTAGATTCAGCCGTGGGGTGATTTTCTTCTTCTTGAGCGGATGGTCAGGGGGCCGGAACATAATTACAAATCATTTGCAAATTGACTGCAAGAAAGCCCAAACATTAATAATATTTGACAAACAATTTCAAACCTTGCTTTCAAATCACAGATCTCTATTTTGCATAGGAATACTTTAGAACAGATTTCTTAAATTGAAATCATTTAGAGTGGATTTGCTGGTGTTTACCTTATGTCCACCAATAAAAAAATTTGCATCTGCAGGTCTCCAGTTGGGGAACCCCACTCTATTCTAAGGGTATGGAGGTGGCGGCCATTACTATGTTCTTGCTCTGGTCTCTCACTCCTAGATCAATATAGCACATGTGGTCTCATCAGAGAGGAAGATTCCAGGATAACCATGGAGACAGACAGAGCCTTCCCATCAGCCGGTAACACTGTGTATAGCAGTGGAGGCTGTTGAGGGGAGGACGGCTCATAATAATGACTGGAACAGTGCAAATGGAATGACATTAAACCATGTGTTTGATGTATTTTATACCATTCCACTCAAGATATGACCACGAGCCCGTCCTCCCTAATTAAGGTGCCAACCTCCTGTGGTGTATATCCTACCCATACTGCCCTACCAATAAAAAAGGCAGTAACTGCTCATTTGGTCAAAAATGAGTTAGTGTAACAGTATAATTTTAAACCGTCCCCTCGCCCATACCCGGGCGCGAACCAGGGACCTTCTGCACACAACGACAACATTCACCCTCGAAGCATCGTTACCCATCGCTCCACAAAAGCCGCGGCTCTTGCAGAGCAAGGGGAACTACTACTTCAAGGTCTCAGAGCAAGTGACGTAACCGATTGAAACGCTATTTAGCGCACACCGCTAACTAAGCTAGCCGTTTCACATCCGTTACACTCACCCCCCTTTTGACCTTCCTCCTTTTTTCGCAGCAACCAGTAATCCGGGTCAACAGCATCAATGTAACAGTATAATTTTAAACCGTCCCCTCGCCCATACCCGGGCGCGAACCAGGGACCTTCTGCACACAACGACAACAGTCACCCTCGAAGCATCGTTACCCATCGCTCCACAAAAGCCACGGCCCTTGCAGAGCAATGGGAACCACTACTTCAAGGTCTCAGAGCAAGTGATGTCACCGATTGAAACGCTATTTAGCGCGCACCACCGCTAACTAGCTAGCTATTTCACATCCGTTACACAAGTATCCTGCCTCGCATTGTTTTTGAGAAAATGGGGTTGATATTAGCAGTAACTCCACTAGGTAACTGTGAAACTAAGGTAAATAAAAGCCATTTTTCTCAGTTCCACACTATGAGCAGTTACTGCCGTTTTGCTTGGTAGGGCAGAATAGCTCTGGCCTGTACATTCCTGCCCCGAACTCCAGTCAGTCAGCTACTGTATACATCCATAATCTAAAAGAATAGAAGGTCTGTGTGATGAAGTCATATGTTCTGTCCACAGCAGTAAAAGTGTAGTCATAATAAAAATAATAAAAAAACACTACATATAGAGATGATTTTCCTGTCCGTCCCATCTCCTGGCTGTGTGGAGGGAGGAAGGTGTGGACAGATGTAGAATGATAACATATGAGATATTATGTTCTAAGTCACTGAAAACGGAACCCTAATACTGTCCACAAGAAGGAATGCACAAAGTAACAGAACAGAGAGTGATATAGAGCATGGTGTTCCTCCTCCACACTGTTGATACAGGGGTGTCTAAGCCCACGCCCCTCTCCCCTTCAGACTTTGTGATAGGTGGGACAGTGTATGTGGGTTTCATGACACAGAGACTCCTGTAACTTAGTTGGAGAAAGGTTTCTAGCAGCATACCCATGTGTCTGTCTGGCTGACCAAGCCTTCAGACAGCCACCACCTCCTCACACATATATACACCTCTCTCCCTCTTTGTTCCTCTCTCTGGCACCCAGTCACACTCTCCCTCACTTCACCCCCCCCCATCCCGTTCAGTCAGCCTGAAGTATGTTCCAAACCTCCCCCGGAGAAAAGGATGGATGGATCGACAGAGTGAGAATGGAGGATGCAAGACTACTCTCCCCATCTCACTCTTCCACCCACCTCCTTGGTTCCAGAATCACCTTTTCCTTAGATGACTCCAGATCAGTTGTTACTGTGGGGGACACACAGGGAGGGAGTCCAGTGAGCCATGGGAAACACCATAGTGAAGATCTTAAGAAGAGGAAGAGGAAAAGGATTGGGCCAGACTTACAAAGCAGATGTTAGTCTCTGGGACAATGTCGGATAGTGAGATGGCATCTTCATTACCCGACTGATCACCTGACGCTTCCACTTCCGCACCCATACTGAGAGACAGAGAGAGAAGACTGATAAGGGTGTGTGTGTGTGTGTGTGTGTTCACGTAAGTGGGAATACATGAATCAGTGGTGTAATTCATTTGTGTACCTGTGGGAGACACCGTGGTCTTGGTCTGTGCTTGTTACTGCTCTATGTACCTCAACCCCTACTGACCTAGAGAGAGAGCGAGAGAGGGAGGGCGAGAAACACATGAGAAATGGATGACTTGAAGAGGAGGACTGAGTTTGTGGAGGAGAGGGGATGGAGGGATGTGTTACTGTAGCAGAGGAGAGGAGGAGGTGAGTCCTGTGCTTCCTAATGAGGACGTGGAAAAGTTGGCCTCTGCATCCCCTGACCCTCCCGCCAGGGGAGGGGTCCTTGGCACCAGGTCTGGCCTGCCCGACTGCATGCCTGAACAGAAAGAGGGAGTAAAGAGGGGAAATAATGGCACAATTCCAAGTCGACCCCTAATCCCTTGTCCATACGCACTTCATGTAGCTCTGGACCACCTTGACCTCTGATCAAACATACAAACATTGATTGTGTTAACTGTTCTCTCACCACTGTCTCCCTCTGCGTCAGCCTTGTTAAAGTGTGATTGGTAGACGAGTCGGGAGTCCACCACAGACTGTCCAGCAGCGTGGGAGAGTGGGGTGGGGCCTCCCAGGGTAGGAGCTCTCCTCAGACCCCCCGGACCCCCACCACGAGACTTCTTGGATGGGGAGAGCTTCACTGAGGGGTGGGGAAAACAAAATAACGACAGCACGTTATATCATAAAAGTAGATATTGAAACAGAAGACACACACACAGCAGTCTTACATGGGATCTTCTTGAACACTGTGTTACACATGAATTGTTGGAAGCGCTCAGCGTAGAAGCCTGGTCTGTGCACCGACACTGTATCCTACAGAGGAAAAGGAATAAACCAGTTACAACCTGAAATAGGCCTGACATAAGCAGTGGCAGATCTGACACATCTTTCATAATGTACTACAGGTAATGTGTGTGTGTAGGATCTTACCCCATCATGGACGAGGGCCTTCCACGAGTGTTCCAACTTCTTGATGAACCTGAAAAACAGTCTTCGTGAACGTAGCTCAGTTGGTAAAGCATGGCGCCAGGATAGTGGGTTTGACTCCCGGGACCATCCATACGTAAAATATAAGCACGCATGACTAAGTCGCTTTGGATAAAAGCATCTGCTAAATGGTATATACAGTGAGCTCCAAAAGTATTGGGCCATTGACACATTTGTTGTTGTTTTAGCTCTGTACCCCAGCACTTGTTGGATTTAAAATGATACAATGACTATGAGGTTAAAGTGCAGACTGTCAAGCTTTGATTTGAGTGTATTTTCATCCATACCAGGTCACTGTATCATTTCAAATCCAAAATGCTGGGGTAAAACAAAAAAAATGTGTCACTTTCCCAATACTTTGAGTACTGTGTCACTATATTATCATGTGAAATTGTATGAAGTCTGTACACAAGAAAGCACACACACAAAGAAACACAAGCACCTACCTGTAGGACTGCAGAATGTCGATGATGCCGATAAAGACCAGCAACCTCTCTCCTTTAGAGTTCCTGGCTGGGATCCCGCCCATACTGAAATGACATCATATGCCACACCAACCAATCACCATCAACAAATCCTGATTTACGTGACAGTTTGCATATTTTCCCAAGGTAATATTGTGTGATGTATTGATTGACTCACTGGTCCTCAGACTCCAGGGCTCCCTTCCCGCGGGCCTCTCCCTGTATAGACTCCATGGCTGTGCAGTATAGACTTTTCTGGGCCTGGGGTCGGCGCTGGTCTGGGGTCACTGCCCCCTCTGACCCCCCACTGTCCCCCATCTGCCCCCCACCTCGCTCCCTCTCTCTACTAGCCTGCTCCAGGTTATGGATCCCCACCAGTAGACTGTAGTCCATGATTTTAAAACTCTGCAGGAGCTGGAGCACACACACAAACACATAAGAGTTACTATACAGTAGACCCAAACAGCACACACAGAACACACACACCCTCCCTCCCTCACCAGGCAGTCTCTCTGGATGGTCTTGCTAAGGGCGTTGTAGTTGTCCGTCTCCAGCAGTAGTCCATCAGGCAGGTCCTGGATGAAGTCCAGGTCTTTAAAGGTGGGAAAAGTCTTGTCCCTCTCCTTGGCTGAGGCCCGTCTCTTATAGGTGGAACCCTTCATGTCGTACTTATGGTGCATGTGGACCACACGGGGCAGCAGGTTGTTCATCACCACCAGGCGGATGTTCTTCCCTCCCGCCTGGATGCAGTACAGACCGTAAAACTTAGGGAGCAGGGTCCGTTTGTTCTGATTCAGGTTCTATAAAAGGGGGAAGAGACGGGTAGAAAGGAGAGTGAAAAAAACACACAGGCCACCACAGACAGCTAGGTATTATATAAACACTAAAACACACAGGCCACCACAGACAGCTAGGTATTATATAAACACTAAAACACACAGGCCACCACAGACAGCTAGGTATTATATAAACACTAAAACACACAGGCAACCACAGACAGCTAGGTATTATATAAACACTAAAACACACAGGCCACCACAGACAGCTAGGTATTATATAAACACTAAAACACACAGGCAACCACAGACAGCTAGGTATTATATAAACACTAAAACACACAGGCCACCACAGACAGCTAGGTATTATATAAACACTAAAACACACAGGCCACCACAGACAGCTAGGTATCATATAAACACTAAAACACACAGGCCACCACAGACAGCTAGGTATTATATAAACACTAAAACACACAGGCCACCACAGACAAGCTAGGTATTATATAAACACTAAAACACGCAGGCCACCACAGACAGCTAGGTATTATATAAACACTAAAACACACAGGCCACCACAGACAGCTAGGTATTATATAAACACTAAAACACACTGCAGAATCTCCCCCCTCCTCCTTCAGTATCTCTCCATGAAGTCACCCCCCACTCCTTCAATATCTCTCCATGAAGTCACCCCCCCCTCCTTCAATATCTCTCCATGAAGTCCCCCCTCCTTCAATATCTCTCCATGAAGCCCCCCAACTCCTACCCCGATATCTCTCCATGAAGTCCCCCTCCTCCTTCAATATCTCTCCATGAAGTCTCCCTCCTCCTCCAATCTCTCCACAAAGTCTCCCCTCCCTCCTCCTTCAATACAGTTGTTCAATACAGCTGTTGTTTACATACACTTAGGTTGGAGTCATTAAAGCTCGTTTTTCAACCACTCCACACATTTGTCTTGTTAACAAACTATAGTTCTGGCATGTCGGTTAAGACATCTACTTCGTGCATGACACAACTTTTCTAACAATTGTTAACAGAGATTATTTCACTTATAATTCACTGTATCACAATTCCAGTGGGTCAGAAGTTTACATACACTAAGTTGACTGTCTTCAAACATCTTGGAAAATTCCAGAAAATGTCATGGCTTTAGAAGCTTCTGATTGGCTAATTTACATAATTTGAGTCAATTAGAGGTGTACCTGTGGATGTATTTCAAGGCCTACCTTCAAACTCATTGCCCCTTTGCTTGACATCATGGGAAAATCAAAAGAAAATCAGCCAAGACCTCAGGAAAAAAAATTGTAGATCTCCACAAGTCTGGTTCATCCTTGGGAGCATTTTCCAAACACCTGAAGGTACCACGTTCATCTGTACAAACCATAGTACGCAAGTATAAACACCATGGGACCACACAGCCGTCATACCTTTCAGGAAGGAGATGCGTTCTGTCTCCTAGAGTTGAACGTACTTTGGTGCAAAAACTGCAAATCAATCCCAGAACAACAGCAAAGGACCTGGTGAAGATGCTGGAGGAAACAGGTAAAAAAAGGATCTATATCCACAGTAAAACGAGTCCTATATCGACATAACCTGAAAGGCCGCTCAGCAAGGAAGAAGCCACTGCTCCAAAAACCACCATAAAAAAGTCAGACTGCGGTTTGCAACTGCACACGGGAACAAAGATTTTACTTTTTGTAGAAATGTCCTCTGGTCTGATGAAACAAAAATAGAACTGTTTGGCCGTAATGACCATCGTTATGTTTGGAGGAAAAAGGGGAAGGCTTGCAAACCGAAGAACAACATCCCAACTGTGAAGCACGGGGGTGGGCAGCATGTTGTCAAATCAAATCAAATGTCATGTGATCCCCGGGACCACCCATACGTAGAATGTATGCACACATGACTGTAAGTCGCTTTGGATAAAAGCGTCTGCTAAATGGCATATATTATTATTATTATATTATTATTTGTCACATACACATGGTTAGCAGATGTTAATGCGAGTGTAGCGAAATGCTTGTGCTTCTAGTTCCGACAATGCAGTAATAACCAACAAGTAATCTAACTAACAATTCCAAAACTACTGTTTTATACACAGTGTAAGGGGATAAAGAATATGTACATAAGGATATATGAATGAGTGATGGTACAGAGCAGCATAGGCAAGATACAGTAGATGGTATCGAGTACAGTATATACATATGAGATGAGTATGTAAACAAAGTGGCATAGATAAAGTGGCTAGTGATACATGTATTACATAAGGATGCAGTCGATGATATAGAGTACAGTATATACGTATGCATATGAGATGAATAATGTAGGGTAAGTAACATTATATAAGGTGTTGTGGGGATGCTTTGCTGCAGGGGGGACTGGTGTACTTCACAAAATAGATGGCATCATGAGGTAGGAAAATTATGTGGATATATTGAAGCAACATCTCAAGACATCAGTCAGGAAGTTAAAGCTTGGTTGCAAATGGGTCTTCCAAATAGACAATGACCCCAAGCATACTTCCAAAGTTGTGGCAAAATGGTTTAAGGACAACAAAGTCAAGGTATTGGAGTGGCCATCACAAAGCCCTGACCTCCATCCTATAGAAAATCTGTGGGCAGAACTGAAAAAGCATGTGGGAGTAAGGAGGCCTTACAAACCTGACTCAGTTACGCCAGCTCTGTCAGGAGGAATAGGTCAAAATTCACTCAACTTATTGTGGGAAGCTTGTGGAAGGCTACCTGAAACATTTGACCCAAGTTAAGCAATTTAAAGGCAATGATACCAAATACTAATAGAGTGTATGTAAACTTCTGACCCACTGGGAATGTGATGAAATACAAGCTGAAATAAATCATTATCTCTACTATTATTCTGACATTTCACATTCTTAAAATAAAAAAGTGGTGATCCTAACTGACCTAAGACAGGGAATTTTTACTAAGATCAAATGTTGGGAATTGTGAAAAACTCTGTTTAAATGTATTTGGCTAAGGTGTATGTAAACTTCCAACTTCAACTGTATCTGTCCATGAAGTCTCCCCACACCTCCTTCAATATCTCTCCATGAAGTCTCCCCCCTCCTCCTTCAATGTATCTCCATGAAGTCTCCCCCTCCTCCTTCAATATCTCTCCATGAAGTCTCCCCCCTCCTCCTTCAATGTATCTCCATGAAGTCTCCCCCCTCCTCCTTCAATGTATCTCCATGAAGTCTCCCCCCTCCTCCTTCAATGTATCTCCATGAAGTCTCCCCCTCCACCTTCAATATCTCTCCATGAAGTCTCCCCCCTCCTCCTTCAATGTATCTCCATGAAGTCCCCACCCCTTCAATATCTCACCATAAAGTATCCTGGTAGTAGCTTCTGGAGAAACTCAGCCTCTTTGTGCTGCACTGTCTTGATAATGAACTCATCATCACTGGACACGTAGAAGAGAGAGCCGCTGGCGCCGGAGTTAGACAGCTCTATCAGGCCATCGTTACACAGAGAGTACTGTAGGAGAGGAGTTAGGTAGCATCCTGACCACAGAACTACAACCAATCAACCATAGAGAACTACAACCAGACACAACCAATCAACCATAGAGAACTACAACCAGACACAATCAATCAACAATAGAGAACTACAACCAATCAAACAGATTCAATTGAGTACATTTTTGTAGTCTACTGACCAGGTAGTCGTCTGGCCGGATGCCAAAGAGTTCTCTGAAGTAGCGGAAGGCGATGGGGGCGTAGGTCTTAAACCTGAAATCACTGTAGTGGTGGGCAGGGGTCAGGTTACTGCCCTCACTGAGACAGAGAGAAGGGTGTTAATGAGTGCTGAATACAGGAAGACTTCTCTCAAGCATAAATGCAAGATGGGCACAGACCAGTGGTGTAGCACAGTTCAGGAGAATTATTATTATTAATTTTTTTACAGATTTTGCCATGAAGCTGAGAGAACATGTTTCATTTTTCTTAGCTAATCTCATGCTGTTTTACAGATTTTGCCATGAAGCTGAGAGAACATGTTTCATTTTTCTTAGCTAATCTCATGCTGTTTTACAGATTTTGCCATGAAGCTGAGAGAACATGTTTCATTTTTCTTAGCTAATCTCATGCTGTTTTACAGATTTTGCCATGAAGCTGAGAGAACATGTTTCATTTTTCTTAGCTAATCTCATGCTGTTTTACAGATTTTGCCATGAAGCTGAGAGAACATGTTTCATTTTTCTTAGCTAATCTCATGCTGTTTTACAGATTTTGCCATGAGGCTGAGAGAACGTGTTTCAGTTTTAAAGCCAATTTCCTGTAATTATAAACATTTTCTTCATGGTTTATGACATGTTCATATAGTATCTGGGGGCCCGACTTATATTTTTGGGGGTGTCGGGGGGCCCCCATACCTCATGCGGGTGCTCAGGGGTTGTGTGCTACACCAGTGACACAGACACACAAAGAGAGACACAGACACACAAAGAGACACACACACGTCTAACCTGGGGAAGAAGATGCTCTCGACCACCACAAAGTCCTGCATGAGAACATCCCTCTCAGCCTTCTGACTCAGGCTGCCCACAGTGTGAGTGATGCCCAGCTGAATTGCTCCTTTCAGGGCTGACGACGTAGTCTGGAGGGGGAAGTGGAAGCTTGGCTTGTCAAGAGAGATTGATAAATTCATTGTGTCTGAGGAATTCTCATGTTATAATTAATCTATGACTCTCAAATGCTTGTGTACATTCCATTCTGCGAGTCATCATTGGCTGTGGACGAGGAAGGGTTTCAGGCTACGGGTAATGTTAGCACACATGTGGTGTGTGTGTGTGTGTGTGTGTTGACCCCATGCTGACCTTCTTATAGGTGGTCTCTCCAGTGTTCGTCTCAACTCCTCTGTGTCCAATGGTCTTCTTCATACTCTGACTGGATCCAGGAATCTGAGACACAGAGAGAGAGAGACAGGATGAAAGAGAGAGAGAGGAGAGAAAGATGGAAGAGAGGATGGGAAGAAATAAAAGGTATTAAGAAACTAAAGAAATGCACTGTAGAGTTGTGTGTTTGACTCCATTAAAACAAGTTTCAGCGTCACCCTGTTCTCTCCATTGTTTGGTTTTATGACACACAGCTTAAAGGTAAACATCAGCCATTGACACACAGAAACCATCAAAACCAGTTCCCCCTCCCTTTCCACATATCCTGTGTCCTCTCCCTAGACAGAGAGGTGATACACAACACATCTTCACCAGGGTCTATAAATGTTGGGTAAATACACACGCTGTTCCCTAAACCTAAAGGTATTGGAAAACACAGTTTCATCAACAGTGCTCCAGCATTATCAGCAGAGTGCTGTAATTAGTGGTTTTGTGAGTCAGGGATGGTGTCTGTCTTACCTCTGGAGATGCCATTTTCCGAGACGCACTGGACCCTTGAGAGGAGAGAGAAAAAAGGAAAACATATTAGAGAGTTTAGTGATGGGCCTATTTTTGTTAGGCTCCTCCATGTTCCATGCGCAACTCAGTCCTCTTAGAATCTAATAGTTAACGACAGAACTTAGCTAATATCACAGAGTCATGCTAGACAGCTGTAGTGATGAACTTGTCATATAGTATAGTAGTTTATGGAGGAAGGAACCTGCATTAAAGTGTCTGATCGGGTTGTGTGATGTCTGGAATGACACAGTCTCCCATCCAAACATCGTTGATATACATTACGTACGGAGCGGTCAAATGGCGGGAAGAACGCAATATAAAAGACACATTGGTTATACCAGAACTGTGATTTGGGGCATGTCTTCATTGTTCTTATTCAAATTGTTACAAAAGCCACAAACAAGTTCATTAAATCATTGTTCAAAACCAGACTTATTATTTCTACCTTGTTCTTGGCTACAGAAGGATTTTCAAACTGGAAGGTGTATTATTCTCTTGTCCATAAAAAGACTCAGATATCAGTTATATTAGTAGACCTTTTAAAACAAATATAAAGGCCGTATCCAGTGTATTGTTATTTCATCTTGATCATCTGGAAAAGCACATGTGACATTCAAAAAGTGGATTTCTTCCATTAGGCTACTTTCAGTCAGTTTCAAAAAGTGGATTTCACTTAGTAACTATAGTGTAGCCTGCCAATGCAAAATCAGAAAAATAACTATGGCTGACTTTTAGTGGAGGGAAAAGCACGTCTTCGCCTGTTTGGCAGTTTTTCGCTCAATTTCAGGCCATATGACAAAGGTGAGCCAGCAGACCTTACCCAAGGCACTTGCAGAATATGCTAAAAGATTATCAGGGCAAAGGATGGAGAGACTACAAACCTCAGTCCTCCTGCTGAGTTCGATACTCTGGGGGTGAACATGCTGGTGTTCCTTGTTACAAATGATCATTTGTTTTATCGGATTGTATATTTAGGATTTTTAGCCTAAGGATAATAGGCCTATTCGTTATAAGCCTAAACCAATGTTCATTCAAGTGTTATAAAGAATGTTAAAGGCTAAATAATAATTGACTTAATCTGACTGATGTTGACTATTATATAAATGCACAATTTGTCAACTATTCAAAAGAAAGTAGTTTGCGAGACAACTCCGACAGACTCATCATTCATTTATTTTTTGTTCCCACTTATTGAAAGTGCTGCTGCAGGAGCTTATACCCGATTGTCCGTTGCACAATTCAATGACATTAATAAACACTTTGACAATATTAGTTTAAATTGTCAAAGTAACGTTTACTGCAAGTTATTGACAGTAGCCTATGTGTAGGCCTATATTATTGGCTGTTTGGTTTGCAAAGAGGGATTTAACGGCACAATGTATTTTTCATGCTCTCCGCTCTTTCTACATTGTTCTCTTTCATTATGTTAATAATCCAACTACCACATGTATTGAAAGTGTAGGCTACGGCAATTAGGGTGTAGACCATTTGGCATGCCGCCCTGCTGTGTGCTCACTGCACTGTTGTGAGCCAAGACTCCAGCGGTGTAGTCAAATTCAAATATGTTCAACTGTCGTTTGACATCGAGATGTCATCATCAACGATACAATCGTACAATCGCCCAAATCTAGTGTCTGACCGAATTGCTTCATTGCAGTCTTTCCACTCCATGCACAAAACCTAATAAACTTCAGCGTAATTTTGACTTGAGAAGAAATTTGCAACAGTAAATGCTTGACAACCACGAGTTAATTACAAAAACAGCCATCAACCATGTAATTTTCCACAGATGCCGAGCCATGTTTAGACCTACACAGCCACAGGAATGGATAGGCCTAGGCTAACTGCTGCTCCCATTCACATTGTGCTCTAGATTTACACCACTTTTCCCTCTAATGCTGCTTCCATGTCAGCCTGCCCTGGATGCTGTTGTGGTTGGGCCTTTGCCTCAAGCCTAAAACAATCCTGGAACCCTTGTACTTCAGTCACTGCTCAGGATGCATTGCATTTGTATGACGTTTTTCACTAAATTCTAAAACACCAAATGTTGTAGCTTGTAGTTACAACTACCCTTACTGACTGCCTATCTGTTACTTAGTGCCTCTCCATCTCCAGACAGTATAGTATTACAGCAGACATTCCCTCTCAGACTGTCTACCACAGAGCAGATACTGTGAGAGGGAGCATAGAGCAGCGGAAGGGCAACAAGTTAAATCTCACACACTCACACAGAAATACAGAGCAATGAGTGGACATAGCCTGGTATTAGGTTTAATGGGGAACACCGGATACAGGGAAAGATCAGGATGGTCGGAGGAAATTACGAGAACTCTTGGCATCGACACAGGGACATACGCCAGTCTCTGCAAAACATAACCCGTCTGATACTGTGTCTAGACCACTGGGTCCGCTACCACAGGCCTCTGCAAAACATAACCCCAGTCTGATACTGTGTCTAGACCCCTGGGTCCTCTACCACAGGCCTCTGTAAAACATAACCCCAGTCTGATACTGTGTCTTGACCACTGGGTCTTCTATCACAGGTCTCTGGCAGACATAACCCCAGTCTGATACTGTGTCTAGACCACTGGGTCCTCTATCACAGGTCTCTGGCAGACATAGCCCCAGTCTGATACTCTGTCTAGACCACTGGGTCCTCTATCACAGGTCTCTGGCAGACATAGCCCCAGTCTGATACTCTGTCTAGACCACTGGGTCCTCTATCACAGGTCTCTGGCAGACATAACCCCAGTCTGATACTGTGTCTAGACCACTGGGTCCTCTACCACAGGTCTCTGGCAGACATAACCCCAGTCTGATACTGTGTCTAGGTCCTCTACAACAGGCCTCTGTAAAACATAACCCCAGTCTGATACTGTGTCTAGACCACTGGGTCCTCTATCACAGGTCTCTGGCAGACATAACCCCAGTCTGATACTGTGTCTAGACCACTGGGTCCTCTATCACAGGTCTCTGGCAGACATAACCCCAGTCTGATACTGTGTCTAGACCACTGGGTCCTCTACCACAGGTCTCTGGCAGACAAAACCCCAGTCTGATACTGTGTCTAGACCACTGGGTCCTCTATCACAGGTCTCTGGCAGACATAACCCCAGTTTGATACTGTGTCTAGACCACTGGGTCCTCTATCACAGGTCTCTGGCAGACATAACCCCAGTCTGATACTGTGTCTAGACCACTGGGTCCTCTACCACAGGTCTCTGGCAGACATAACCCCAGTCTGATACTGTGTCTAGACCACTGGGTCCTCTATCACAGGTCTCTGGCAGACATAACCCCAGTTTGATACTGTGTCTAGACCACTGGGTCCTCTATCACAGGTCTCTGGCAGACATAACCCCAGTCTGATACTGTGTCTAGACCACTGGGTCCTCTATCACAGGTCTCTGGCAGACATAACCCCAGTTTGATACTGTGTCTAGACCACTGGGTCCTCTACCACAGGTCTCTGGCAGACATAACCCCAGTTTGATACTGTGTCTAGACCACTGGGTCCTCTACCACGGGTCTCTGGCAGACATAACCCCAGTCTGATACTGTGTCTAGACCACTGGGTCCTCTATCACAGGTCTCTGGCAGACATAACCCCAGTCTGATACCGTGTCTAGACCACTGGGTCCTCTACCACGGGTCTCTGGCAGACATAACCCCAGTCTGATACTGTGTCTAGACCACTGGGTCCTCTATCACAGGTCTCTGGCAGACATAACCCCAGTCTGATACTGTGTCTAGACCACTGGGTCCTCTATCACAGGTCTCTGGCAGACATAACCCCAGTCTGATACTGTGTCTAGACCACTGGGTCCTCTACCACAGGTCTCTGGCAGACATAACCCCAGTCTGATACTGTGTCTAGACCACTGGGTCCTCTACCACGGGTCTCTGGCAGACATAACCCCAGTCTGATACTGTGTCTAGACCACTGGGTCCTCTATCACAGGTCTCTGGCAGACATAACCCCAGTCTGATACCGTGTCTAGACCACTGGGTCCCCTATCACAGACAATGACTAAACTTTTTCCATCACCCAAACTAAGCTTGGGACTTTCCCTGTGACTCACCAAGTTGCCATCTTCCTTTTTGGTAGGGATGTGCTCATTATCAATCCTCTCTAAGAATAAATTTGACCCTGCAGACCCCAGGCCCAGCCCCAATTTTATCCAGCCCAAGAGATAACATCCAATAGCCTATTATAAAACATTGTCAATTTGTGCTACAAACATGCCAACATAGAGAAACACAGCAAACACGTGTGTGAAAAATCTAGAGGCAAAATATGTCTGGTATTTTCTCAATGTTATCACATCGTCATGACAATGCTTGAAATATGTGCTCCTCACAAAAGGATTTGCCATTTAAAATTGTGTGCGTGTGTGAGATTCGCCTTCTCACCCACTCCATGAGAACTTCAGGCCTGTAACCAATAGCAACTGCTATTTCTGAGTTTCAACATGTGTTGAAATATTACAATATTACAACCAGTTGGCAAAAAACTTGTCTGCTGTTATTGTAATAGTGTGGGCAGGTCAGAGTTATGTTGAGGACAGTGAGAGGCAAGAGGAGGGAGACCTACCGAAAATATATCATGGAAAGGTGGCGTACTGATAGCGAAACAGGAAACAGCCTAACGGCTACTTGTCTGTGACATTAGGCTAGGCCTATTCAAATTGTGAGATGGATGAAATCAATCAATTAAACCAATCCACATTACTTGAGCAAACACCACAAGGATTAGTTCTTTCAGGGAGTGGAGAGGCACTGTGTCTTGCTAAACCATGTTGTAGCCATTTCACTGCAAAATGCATTGCACACACAATAGAAAGCAAACACGAACAATAGAAAACAACCATTAACAGCCTGTATTTGGTCCACTCGTCCTTTGCTTGCTCTCATCTTGCTCAAATGCCACAAGGTCCTGTAATGCAATGTCTGTAAGAGGCACTCACAGGAACGAAGCACACGCTCAGCCACTCTCTCACACACAAACACACACTGCAACACCATGCAGGTACCTCTCTGCAAGGCTCTCCTCCAGAACTGAGTCCTAATGTCTATGGAAGAAGATACAAAACAACTACAACCAGTTACACATGAACAAGGCATGCATGCAACCGAATTAGGCCTCAATCACATTGCTCGCCTATAAATTAGCCTAAATGGACCACATGCTACAGAGTCGATCAAGATTTTTCAATGCCGATACCGATTATTGGAGGACCAAAAAGGGCGATACCGATTAATCGGCTGATTTTTTCATTTTTTATTTGTAATAATGACAACTACAACAATACTGAATCAACACTTTTATTTTAACTTAATATATTAAATCAATTTAGCCTAAAATAAATAACGAAACATGTTCAATTTGGTTTAAATAATGCAAAAACAAAGTGTTGGAGAAGAAAGTGAACGTGCAATATGTGCCATGTAAGAAAGCTAACATTTAAGTTCCTTGCTCAGAACATGAGAACATATGAAAGCTGGTGGTTCCTTTCAACATGAGTCTTCAATATCCCCAGGTAAGAAGTTTTAGGTTGTAGTTATTATAGGACTATTTCCCTCTATACCATTCGTATTTCATTAACATTTGACTAATGAATGTTCTTATAGGCACTTTAGTATTGCCAATGTAACAGTATAGCTTTCGTCCCTCTCGTTGCTCCTCCCTGGGCTCGAACCAGGTACACAATGACAAAAGCCACCCTCGAAGCAGCGTTACCCATGCAGAGCAAGGGAAATAACCACTCCAAGGCTCAGAGCGAGTGACGTTTGAAATGCTATTAGCGCACGCTAACTAGCTAGCCATTTCACTTCGGTTACACCAGCCTCATCTTGGGAGTTGATAGGCTTTAAGTCATAAACAACGCAATGCTTGACACACAACAAAGAACTGCTGGCAAAACGCAAAGAAAGTGCTGTTTGAATGAATGTTTACGCTCCTGCTTCTCCCTACCACCGCTCAGTTAGATACTTGTATGCTTGTATGCTCAGTCAGATTATACGCAACGCAGGACACGCTAGATAATATCTAGTGATATCATCAACCATGTGTAGTTAACTAGTGATTATGATTGATTGATTGCTTTTATAAGTTTAATGCTAGCTGGCAACTTACATTGGCTTACAGCATTTGCGTAACAGGCAGTCAGTCTCCTTGTAGAGTGCAACAAGAGAGAGGCAGGTCGTTATAGCGTTGGACTAGTTAACTGTAAGGTTGCAAGATTGGATCCCCCGAGCTGACAAGGTGAAAATCTGTCATTCTGCCCCTGAACGAGGCAGTTAACCCACTGTTCCTAGTCCGTCATTGAAAATAAAAATGTGTTCTTAACTGACTTGCCTAGTTAAACAAAGATTAAATAAAGGTGTAAAAAAATAATAATTAAAACCTGCCAAATCGGTGCCCAAAAATACCGATTTCCGATTGTTATGAAAACTTGAAATCGGCCCGAATTAATCGGCCATTCCGATTAATAGGTCGACCTCTACTACAGAGATCTAGAAACAAGCAGGGCTTCATTTAAGAAAAGCTTGTTTTTACAATAGGATTTCAATAACATCCTAGTTCGACATTGTGTTGAAACATTTCCACAGTTACAATGAGGGTGCGTGCACACTAAACATATCTCCCAGTGCCAGCGCAGTTCAGTTCAAAACACATGTTGGCTGTTTGCCTGCTAGCAGCCTGTACTGTAGCCTGCATGTAGAGCAATTATATGGGACACTCCCCTATTTTTGTCTGACAGAGTAGAGTAAATGTGCTGGTTATTGGCATAATTTATGAACTTATACAGTACCAGTCAAAAGTATGGACACCTACTCATTCCAGGGTTTTTATTTGTATTTTTTCAACATTGTAGAATAATAGTGAAGACATCAAAACTATGATATAACACATATGGAATCATGTAGTAACCAAAAAAGCTAAACAAATCAAAATATTTCAGATTTGAGATTCTTCAAAGTAGCCACCTTTGCATTGATGACAACTTTGGCACTATTGGCATTCTTTCAACCAGCTTCATGAGGTAGTCACCTGGAATGCAATTAAATTAGCAGGTCTGCCTTGTTAAAAGTTCATTTGTGGAATTTCTTTCCTTCTTAATGCATTTGAGCCAAATCAGTTTCTTCAAGTGCAGTCACAAAAACTATCAAGCACTATGATGAAACTGGCTCTCATGAGGACCACCACAGGAAAGGAAGACCCAGAGTTATCCCTGCTGCAGAGGATTTTTATTTTACCTTTGTTTAACTAGGCAAGTCAGTTAAGAACAAATTCTTATTTACAATGACGGCCTAAGAACAGCGGGTTCTGGGGCAGGACGACAGATTTTTACCTCGTCAGCTCGGTGATTCGATCTAGCAACCTTCCAGTTACTGGCCCAGCGCTCTAACCACTAGGCTCCCTACCGACCCCCCAACATAAGCTCAAGTTCAGGATAAGTACATTAGTTACCAGCCTCAGAAATTGCAGCCCAAATAAATGCTCCACAGAGTTCAAGTAACAGACATCTCAATATCAACGGTTCAGCGGACAATTCAGCGTGAATCAGGCCTTCATGGTTGAATTGCTGCAAACAAATCACTACTACAAGGACACCAATAAGAAGAAGAGACTTGCTTGAGCCAAGAAAAACAACCAGTGGACATTAGACCGGTAGAAATCTGTCCTTCGGTCTGATGAGTCCAAATGTGAAATGTTTGGTTCCAACCGACATGTCTTTGTGAGACGCAGAGTAGGTGAATGGATGATCTCTGCATATGTGGATCCCACCGTGAAGCATGGGAGAGGTGTGATGGTGCTTTGCTGGTGACACTCAGTGATTTATTCAGAATACAAGGCACACCTTACCAGAAAGGCAACCACAGCATTATGCAGCGATACGCCATCACATCTGGTTTGGCTTAGTGGGACTATCATTTGTTTTTCAACAGAACAATTACCCAAAACACACCTCCAGGCAGTGTAAGGGCTATTTGACCAAGGAGAGTGATGGAGTGCTGCATCAGATGTCCTGGCCTCCAAAATCAGCCGACCTCAACCCAATTGAGATGGTTTGGGATGAGTTGGACCATAGGGTGAAGGAAAAGCAGCCAAAAAGTGCTCTGCATATGTGGGTACTCCTTCAAAAAAACATTCCTCATGAAGCTGGTTGAGAGAATGCCAAGAGTGTGCAAAGCTGTCATCAATGCAAAGGGTGGCTAATTTGAAGAATCTCAAATATAAAATATATTTTGATTTGTTTAACACTTTGTTGGTTACTACATGATTCCATATGTGTTACTTCATCGTTTTGATGTCTTCACTATTATTCTACAATGTTGAAAATTGTAAAAAAAAAATATACATATAAAAAAAAACCTGCAATGAATATGTGTCCAAACTTTTGACTGGTACTGTATATAGTGAGAACACCCTGTATCATTTGTATGTGTAAGTTCATTGGCCTAGTTCGCAGTCCTGTCAGACTTAGATCCCCATAAAGCAATCAGGCTCATTATTGCGGGACCAAAACAGACCTGTCTATTCTCATGACCTGACTCAAACTGGCTAGCTACTACAGTACCAAGGGAAGATCAACTGTAACAAACACCGTAGTCAAGCTGATAAGAGCCTGTACGATAACAGGCTTAGAAAAGTGGAGAACACTCTTCTGTCCTGACCCAGCATCACTGTTCACATCATAACCTCTGATATCAACTGATTCTGAACAAGTGAATAATGTGACCACAACCAAAAACCAAATCAGTCAGTTCTAGACCTGTGGAAATAAACCAAACATTTTCAACATTGATCACTTATCGCAGGCATTTAGCTGGTATCATTCATTTCGATCCATAGCCTATACTAGAAAAATGTGAAGTTTGAAAGGAAATAAATTGGCTAATTTGGGCGATTGTTAATGGGACAATTGATAACTACAACCATCAAACCAGTAGTAGTATAAAGGATGATTTTTTTTTAACTGTGGAGAACATTAATGTTATAAACGTATCGTTCTCGCATCAATTCGGGCAATTTAACGCGATTTGGATTTATCTCCCAGCTCTAGTCAGGACTCCCTGTGAATTCCTCTTCCTCTCGGTGACTTCCAGTGAAGTTCTCTGTAAATGTGCTGGAATGGTAGAGCAGGAGGCTCTTCTTCAACCACATAGACCTACATTACTCAGATTATTGTTTATTCTCAGGTAGCCGTTGTGGCAGGTAGCATAGTGGTTAGAGCGTTGGGCTAGTAACTGGAAGATAGAAATCTGTAGTTCTGCCCCTGAACAAGGCAGTTAACCCACTGTTCCTAGGCCGTCATTGTAAATACAAATTTGATCTTAACTGACTTGCCTAGTTAATATTATTATTTTTAAATATCCCATGGAAGCGAAATCTGTATCCATTCCACCCTAAACTAACGTTACTTAGCCTAATTGATTAGTGACTGCCTGATTTTGTCAGGAGTCCAAAAGCTGTAGAACAACATTACCGTGTCAATAACATGACATGACATGACCACCATATTCTATCCACGAAAACAATTGTGCTGGCATTACAAGTAAATATTCAACACACACCTAGTTAGTTAGCCAACATTTGGCTGGCCTTGGTTTGCTCAGTTGGCTAGTTAGCCGGCTAACATCAATTAACAGGTGTTTCGTCCTACTACGAGATGCGGCAAATATTACAAAATATCAACAAAGACCCACTGGTTTCGAGTATGGCAAATAGTTAACAGAGGCAGTAAATTAGCCAACTACTGTAGTTAGTTAACATTGCTGGAGTTCGAGAATTTGCCCCATTCAGGGTGAGCCAACATTAACTACATCTGATTGAAAATAGCCGCACACCCGAAAATGTGGTTATCCCATCCCAAGCCCTTAATACAAACACTATAAAGTACATGACCCAATTTCAAGCGTGTAACGTTAGATGCCTAGCTAGTTATAACGCAAACCATCCGATCCGTTTGTTGATGTTAGCAAACTAGCTAACAGCAACTGTGATAACGTTAGCTAGCTCAGACAGGAGAAATGAAGTCAGTTGAATTCAGACAAAATGACCATATTCAGCTACAGGCTGTGCTGACTCTGTAGCTACGTTATTAGATTGCATTTCCGTGCAAACTACTTCACGGAGACCTAAATTAGTTATTATGGATACCTGTCGGAGCAGTCAATCCCGAATCAACTGGAACGGCGGTCGCCATTTTGGATTGGCCGGTATCGGAACAGATAGAACAAATCGTTGGTATGGGTATCCACCTAGCTAGTAGATGGCCAGCGGCAAAGTCAAAATGGGCTATTTCGTAAAAATATATGAAATCCAAAATGTGCTATTTGGTCTTAATTTGGGGTTAAGGTTAGACATACAGTCAGCAGTGTGGTTCTGGTTAGATTTAAAATAAAAATGTAAGAAGATAAATTGTAGAAATAGGCTGGTTTATGACTTTGTGTATCTCCCTTGGACCGTTTCGTACATAAAACATTCAAAATAAGGCTGCTAAGACATCGATTTAATGGCGAGGAGGCGGAGGGGGGGACAGAGAATATGCATATTTTCTTTATGAAACACCATTTTCCACCACCATAAGAGTTGCTAATGCTAGTTCCTGATGTTGCGCTCTTCGATGACGTTTAACGGCGGTTTGCATCCAAAAAACTTGCATTACCGCCACCTACTAGACTGGAGTACAACTCCCTTGTACTTTGCTTGAAAAAATAAACAAATATCCTACCATTAAAACTACAAAAAAAATGAAAAATTACCCTACTCCACTATTTAAATCTATTTAGTCCTACCTCAGGCCAACAACCTTAACACATCCTGTAATTCTTCTGTCAAGCCCACCATCCCTGCAGTACAGTTGATAACCATTGCTATAAATGCCCAAAATCCAATCTTCCAGAAACATATATTACTTGTTGGCATATCCCTCTGCACTGGTACAGATCTACAACTCACACCACTCCTATCAGGATCCCTCCCCTTGACCTATCTTACTCTACTTTCTTCAATGCCTCAATATATGGCAACTTCTAACCCTGGAAACCTCAACCTGCCTCTCTTGCACTGGACATTTTTGATCCTCAGCCCCATCGGCACCCCTACAACTAACACATACCACTACCTTCCCCAATGCTACACATTCCTTTGTCTCATGCCCTTCTGCACACTTCTCACAACTAGGAATCTCCCTCCAACACACTGCTGCCACATGCCCAAAAGCTTGACACCTGTAACAACGTAATGTATTTGGCACAAAGTATTGTACACTATAACTTAAAAATCCTCACATCACTTTATTGGGCAAAGACTCAACATCAAAACTCAAAAGAACAGACAATGACTGTTTCACCACGTTGTCTGCGTCGCACCAAATGAAGAGCATCACAAACACCGGGAATCTTCCCCTTCAGTTGGTCAACTTTTACATTTACTGTTAACCCAGTAATCAATCCTTTCAATGGTGTGTCACAGGATTCTTCTGATGAAGGAGAGGTGGACCAAAATGCAGCACAGTAGTTGTCCATGGTTTTTAAATTAGAAAACATAACCAAAACAACAAAGTGAAAACCCGAAACCAGTTCTGTGTGGCACAAACACTAACACAGGAAACAATCACGCACCAACCCCAACACCAAACAGGCTACCTAAATAAGGTTCCCAATCAGAGACAATAACTAACACCTGCCTGTGATTGAGAACCATATCAGGCCAAACACAGAAACAGACAAACTAGACACACAACATAGAATGCCCACTCAGATCACACCCTGACCAAACAAAACATAGAAACATACAAGCAAACTATGGTCAGGGTGTGACATGGTGCCATTATCTTGAGAGCAAAACAATTAACATTTCTTGCCCCCATTCGTTTAATGTGGAATGCCTTCTCCCTCTGACCAGCAGAAACACAAACAATTATCACAAGACCACTTCTGGTTACCCTCACCTAATCCACAGCACCCATCTCTGTTTTAACCCAGCCTGAAATCACAAATGGATCAGCCAAAAGGCAGGGGTACAGTTTTTCCCAAAACTTCACTCCTACTGTCACACTCCTCTTTATCCTGACCCTTGGGCTCCGAGAACTTCACCACACCTACCACCTCCGATACTTCAACCTCATTCATTTCCATTTTTCCTCCTGTCTTCAGCTCAATCTGCTTACACTTTCTACAATTCTTCTTTAACAAATTATCTCCCTTTTTCCCGCTATTTTTAAGGCACTCAAGCTCAGCCTCTTTGTTCCTCTCTCTCTCTTAGACATCCTCTGCCTCTTTTTTCCCTCCATTCCTACTCCGTATTCCAAATATACACCTCCTTATGATAATACTGCACTTCTCCTGACACACATCTTGTTCTTGCATTCTCAAGGGATGCCATTTAGCCGGCTGTCACAATCTCCACAATCTTCGTTTTGATGTTCTTTATCAAAAGCTACTGCAACGCTTTTCCATTTCAAACAAGCGCGCTCTTCCCTGATGTGCCCTCCCAGTTCAGCCAGTGGTAAACTAACATAGCAGGCATAGAAAGAAGCCTGAGCGGAGTCCCCACTTCTGTTTTTCAGGGGAAACAGAAGTTAGTTAAAAAATATTGTGTCCCTGAAAAGCAGAAACACCCTCCAACGCTGCTATGGGTGGGGTATACAGACTTCTGCAACCTGATTGGCTGAATGCAATATGCAACATCTGGGACTAACATTCTTAGCCACTTTGGCATGGTGGAAATCGATGCCTTTGCAGCCTGAATGGAGAATGTTTCATGTAAGAACCGGTCCACCAGGGATACAAGTGTATATAACCGGCTTCATACGATGCCTTTGGACGGTGAGATGAAATCACTCAATATCTCCATCTGCCAGGCTTTGAGCTAAACTCTGTGGCTGTGACAGCTAGTGAGGACCCTGTCCGTCTCTATTAATGCAAGTTCTACTACACTAACTTAGTGGATACATGTCAGTCACACAGTCACTATAACATAAAGTCCACTTCCATCAACATGTCAGTTTATTCAAATAATCATTTCAATGTTGTTCATGTGTCAGATAATGACAAATTACAATAACTGGCAGTGCTTCACTCCAAAATGATTTCGACGTGGCACAGGAAACATTTTGAAAATATACAGATTTATTTCAAATGTTAGAACAGGAGAACTGGACTAGCAATTCTGTAAGTATAAGAAAATACAACTAACTAATCTGAAACATGAGTATAAAAATAAGTGGTCATACAAATGGTGATTTAATTTGTAAAGCAGATATGTCAGCTCTCCAGGTGTTCTATCATTATAACACCCTCTTAATGACAGACACGGACAATCATACTGAAATATTATGTGCACTCGGATACCATACATGAATTCGTTGTCATCTGGCCATGCTAGAAAATATGGAATAAATGGCACTTTCTAACTATAAATTCTGCTTACTCTTACCCACACCCTAACCCCTGTTTGACTAAATCATGCAATTGCTCAACAGTTCCTCTGTATTAGCCAATTCTATCATGGTCATGTAGTGACTACAGATTGGCCCACTGCCATCAGAGTGAAAAGTCAACAACAACAAAAATCAGGCGAGGGGGCATTTCCTCTTTCTGAGGCGTGGGGACTTGGTTGACTTGGTGATGGCATTCATGAGCAGGCCAGAGAGGCACATAGGGGCGTCGTGGGAGGAGGGAGGGCAGCATTTCTGGAAGACAGCAGGGGAGGAGGTCTTCTCTGCAGAACAGCGGCTCTCTGCCCGTGTCACTAGCTGGGTTCACAGTCAAAGAGAGAAGTTATGAAAACAACAATAACAAAAAGCCTGCTACATCCTTAGACCTACAATATAACTCTCAGTCTAAGATCCTGTAGACACTTGATGGCCAATCATGTTCATTTTATCCCAATGGGACAACCTGGTTAATATGAGATATGGGGTTGTCTGAGTGAACCTGCATTATTAAGTGTCAAACTCACCTGTATCTGAACACATGCAGTTCTCTGGTCTGCTGGCAGGGAGCAGCATTGGTCCACTAAGTTCTGGACAGGGAGAGCCACAGGGAACCTGAGAGAGCAGATTGCAAGTTCATCTCAGTATACTACATCTTTGTTTTACTCGATAATCAAACCAAATCAGTCAAAGAGCTTTGTTAGACAGGTATGTACAAATGTCCCTGGATTAAACTAGCTGCTGTAATAAGATACTTGTGAAAGTTATCGTATTCTATTGTTTTTAAACTTTTGGTAAAGGCCTTTGATACAATGCAAATCTGGAATTTTAATGTCATTAACCACGTTTCCATCCAGAGTTTTACTGCGAGTAAGGTCATACCGTATAAAACAAAACCACAACAACTGTAATGGAAACAGGAGCTTTCAGTGAAATGTTATAAATGCCAACAGATAACTGTTCGTTTGACATGGTGGGATCGTTTTGTGTCCGTAAAATGTATTATGTGGGAAATGGTGGTGGAAACAGCTTTATGTGCAAATATTGATATAATAACCATCATAGCAAAGTAATCTTGTAGTCACGTGATATGGTGTGGTCCTTCCACTACGACTCAGGAAACTACACAGTTTATTAGGCTACGGATTAAATAAATGATCAACTTCACAGGGTAGTGAAAGTGCACAGTGATGAGCTTGATGTTCCTTTCCAATAAATATTGAGGGTCTTATTATGGTGACATGATGATTGATGCTTGACTGCCATTTGAAAAAATGTAAATATTGGTCGATGTTATCCATAATAAATCTCATCATGTAGACTACTTTACCCACACTGTATCTGCTAGCTGTTGGCTCGAGAGAATGTGCCAAGACCAGAGTTGGCACATTTACTATTTATAACAACCGTTTCTGTGACAAATCTATCAGTAGAGTTGGAAATATGATGGAAACACACTGATCTTTCGATTTTTATTCAGGAAAATGGAACAAAAATACATTTTGTGTGCACTACAAAAATCAGCAACAAGTCAGTTTGGTGGAAACACACCACTTGTGGGAAAATGCGCAAATTTAAAATTTGTCGCCAGTCGGATGGAAACATAGCTACAGTCACCATCTACTACAGTGAAATGTACCCTTTCTGAAAGGTCTGGTTCTGTCACCCAGAAAGATAAATAATCGGTCTGGGCAGCATAAAAATGTGACTGAGGAGGAAAAAGGTTAAATTAAACACACACACACACACAAAATAATGCTAACAGGTGAAACAGGTGTACCTCTCAAGCACCTCACGCCACTAAGAGAGGAGAGAGATGAAAACATATATATTATTTTTCACTGTATAGAGGATCTATACAGATATTTCTGTTTAGTGGCCTTCTTCAGCATAGGTATGAATTGGATCCTTACTTTTCCCATGTTGACAAGTGCAGGTAGGCAGGCCATAACACATAGCCCACACACACACACACACTCCTTACCTTTCCCTCAGCACAGGGTAGCACGTCCTCCTGCCCCTTACAGCAGTGTTTGAACCCTCTCTCAAGGCGGTTCATGGCCTTTGATTGGCGGGCCAGCCAGCCAAAGCCTGTACGTGGCAGGCACTTGGGGGTATAGAGAGGGCGGTGCTTGCGTAGACGGCAGACCAATCCGATGTTGTCGAAAGTGGGGCGTCCAGGGGGGAAGCTGATGTCAGAGTCTCTGGGAGTAGCTTGGGGGACACTTCTTGTGCTTCTCCCCTCTGATAGTATGCGGACCAGACTGGGACCTGGGAGGAAAGGACACAATACATGTAGTCATTAGTTGCCATAAAAAATTGACAATTTGAACCTAACATTAACCATAAACGAGGGCTGTGGAGGTCATGAAATGTCTGCCGGTGATTGTCATGCAAATAACTTGACAGTAATTCACAGTTGATTAGGCCTACATAAACACGTTGAGCATCTCCTGACTTCCACGCATAGCATAGCCTACAGCCACTGATGCAGACCTTTGGAACAACTACATTTGAATATGCCTAATACATTCATTTAATATAGCCTTTAATATAGCCTTGTTCCCAAACTTTGTATAGTCCCGTACCCCTTCAAACATTAAAACTCTGGCTGCGTACTCCCTCTAGCACCAGGGTCAGTGCACTCAAATGTAATTTGCAAATAAATTCATAAAAAAATCCTACAATGTGATTTTCTGGATTTTTTTTTCTAATTGTGTCTGTCATAGTTGAAGTGTACCTATGATGAAAATGACAGGCCTCTCTCATGTTTTTAAGTGGGAGGACTTGCACAATTGGTGGCTGACTAAATACTTTTTTGCCTCACTGTAAGACGCATCTAGACCCTTCTTATTAATGCTATTTGTTGCTTTTATATATGTCTTACTACTCGAAAGTCGTCTTTTAATTCTCGCTCAAAAAACACCTGTGGCTTATTTTGTTTCTAAATGTCTGCGCAAGAGGTAAGGTTTCATCGAGTTGTGAGATAGTACTTTTGCACATATAACACACTGTGGCTGAGGAGAGGCACTGCTTCCAATATAAGTGAACCCCAAATCAATGTAGTTGTCATCATATTTGCGCCTCTTCGATGGTCCAATGTCCCTGTCTGTTGTTCGGTGCTTTCCCGGGTAAGGAGGCAGTAGCTCTTAGGCTGCATCAGATTCACAACTGTCAGTGTCCATGCTACCTGGGCTAACAACAAATATATAATTAATTATGCTAGCATTGGATGTGCTCGTGGAAGCGGATCAACTTGTGTCGTCAATAGGTGCAGTACTGCTGGTAGTAGCAGTACCACCATTAGAGCTGGTATGTGTCTCCATGGACGTGGGATCTTTTTTATTTTTACAATTTATCCATTTTCGAGCTAACGGAATAAGCAGCAGCTACGTTTGGCTACATATGGATCATTAGTGGAATTCCCGCGAGAGAGTAACGGTCAACGTGATGTTAATTATTTGACTAGGCTACCTGTATTTGACATTGTGTTGTTATTTCGCTGAACACTAGATGGTTTAATTTTATTTTTGGCAGTGAAACGAGGCTACTAAGGCGAGAACAAACAACTCAACCAAATGTATAGCCCCGTTGTAAAATATAAAACGGACTGTTTGAAAATGTGAAGAAGATGTTTTTAAAGTATTATTCTAAAACATTTTTAAAATGTGAATCACACTTTTATTTGGCGTACTCCCGACAGCATTACGTACCCCAGTTTGGGAATACCTGGCCTACACCATCACAATAAATCCAATAAATATATTATAGGTGTCACGCCTTGGTCATTGTATTTTGTGTTTTCGTTATATATTTGGTCAGGCCAGGGTGTGACATGGGTTTATGTTGTTGTATTTCGTATTGGGGTTTTTGTATTATTGGGATTACGGCTGAGTAGGGGTGTTGTATAGGCTTGGCTGCCTGAGGCGATTCTCAATCAGAGTCAGGTGATTCTCGTTGTCTCTGATTGGGAACCGTATTTAGGTAGCCTGAGATTCACTTTGTATTTTGTGGGTGATTGTTCCTGTCTCTGTGTAGTTTCACCAGATAGGTTGTAATAGGTTTCTCGTTCCGTTTGTTGTTTTCGTATTTGTAGTTATTTCATGTATCGCTTTTTTCCTTCATTAAAGACATGAGTAACCACTACACTGCATTTCGTCGCTCCGACTCTCTTTCCACAAACGAAGAACGCCGTTACAATAGGCAGGTCTAAAGAAACATGATATGAAGAAAATGTAGAACAGAATAGCATACTCAGTTGTCCTTATGTTAGTCCCTGATGCCATATGTCTGTGGGCTACACTAGTTCATTTAGCAGACAAGATTGTCTTAGACTTCCGTGGCATTCTATAGTATGAAGAATACAATTGAACATAGCTGAATAAAATAGAAAGGATATTTCCTCAACGATTTCTGAGATAGCTGCATGTGCGCACTATTTTTTCATGAACAAAAAAAACACTTTTCCCACATTTTGTTACATTACAGCCTTATTCTAAAATGGATTAAAGAAAACAAATTCAGAGAGCAAAAACAGTTTTTTGTAATCTTTTGCTAATTTATTACAAATAAAAAACAAATACCTTATTTCCATACTGTACCAGTCAAAAGTTTGGACACACCTACCCATTCCAGGGTTTTTCTATATTTTTTACTATTTTCTACACTGTAGAATAATAGTGATTACATCAAACCAATGAAAAACACATATGGAATTATGTAGTAATCAAAAATGTGTTAAACAAATCAAAATATATTTTATATTTGAGATTCTTCAAAGTAGCCACCCTTTGCCTTGATGACAGATTTGCACTCTTAGCATTCTCTCAACCAGCTTCACCTAGAATGCTTTCCAACAGTCTTGAATGAGTTCCCACATATGCTTAGCATGTGTGTCCAAACTTTTGACTGGTGCTGTAAGTATTCTGAACCTTTTCTATGAGATTTGAAATTGAGCTCAGGGACTTCCTGTTTCCATTGATCATCCTTGAGATGTTTCTACAACTTGGAATCCACCCGTGGTAATTTGATTAGACATGATTTGGAAAGGCACACATCTGTTTATATAAGGTCCCACAGTTGGCAGTGCACGTCAGAGCAAAAACCAAGCCATGGGGTCGAAGGAATTGTCCATAGAGCTCCGAGACAGGATTGTGTCGAGTGACAGATCTGGGGAAGGGTACCAAAACATTACTGCAGTATTGAAGGTCCCCAAGAACACAGTGGCCTCCATCATTCTTAAATGGAAAAACAACTCCAGAGTTCCTCTGTGGAGATGGTTGTCCTTCTGGAAGGTTCTCCCTTCTCTGCAGTACTCCACCAAACAGGCCTTTACGGTAGAGCGGCCAGACAGAAGTCACTCCTCAGTAAAAGGCACACTGTAACGATCTGAGTGTAGTGGGTGAGGAGTCAGGCGCAGGAAGCAGAGAGTTCAGGTGAGTACTATTTTAATGCACAGAGAAACGGCGAACATAAGCCAACCCTCACGAAAACACAGGGCGTAATGAACAAACAAATGCCCCAAACAGGGGGACTTAAACTGTCCAGGGAAAACCCACAAAATGGGAAAACACAAAACCCATAGACGTGTACACAAGTACACCAAACAGACGGTCACAATAATTAATCCCGCACAAGGAACCAGGCGGGCCGGCTGACTACTAAAGCCTTACTACTAACTACCTAACTCAAAACAGGTGATTTCAATAAACACATAAGGAGGGGGAGGAAATAATCAGTGGCAGCTAGTAGGCTGGTGACGACGAGCGCCGAGCGCCACCCGAACGGGAAGGGGAGTGTCCTTCGGTCGGAGTCGTGACACACACAACATTCTGCTTGGAGTTTGCCAAAAGGCACCTAAAGGAATCTCAGCTCACGAGAAACAAGATTCTCTGGCCTGATGAAACCAAAACTGAACTTTTGTCCTGAATGCAAAGTCTCAGAAACCTGGCAGAAACCTGGCACCATCACTATGGTGAAGCATGGTGGTGGCAGAATCATGCTGTGGGGAGGGTTTTCAGCTGCAGGGACTGGAAGACTAGTCAGAATCAAGGGAAAGATGGAACTGCGCAAAGTACAGAGAGATCCTTGATGAGAACCTTCTCCAGAGCACTCAGGACCTCAGAATGGGACAAAGGTTCACCTTCCCACAGGACAATGACCCTAAGCACACAGCCAAGACAACACAGGAGTGGCTTCGGGATAAGTCTCTGAATGTCCTTGAGTGGCCCAGCCAGAGCCTGGACTTGAACCCAATCGAACATCTCTGTTGAGACCTGAAAATAGCTGTGCGGTCAACACTCCCCATTCAACCTGACGGAGCTTGAGAGGATCTGCAGAGAAGAATGGGAGAAGCTCCCCAAATACAGGTGTGCCAAGCTTGTAGCGTCATACCCTTTAATTTGTAGGCTACCCTTTGTCATATAAAGAAATATTCTGCTAATGTCTCCAGTCATATATAGAGTAGTAGAAATGCATAAAATGTGTTTCTAAAAAGGCTAAATTTTTCCCGTTCAAAAAAATAATAAATGTAGGCCTATCTGATACAGCCTAGCCATACTCTAGTCTATGCTATACACGCTCAGCCATGCATTGAATGGTATATTTTTGCGAACAATGATTGAGTTCTATTATTAGCCTAAATTATGACTCTCCAATCTACTCACATTTCCAATAGTAGGCTATTTTACATAAGAAACAGCATTATGCTTTATTATAAAAGGTGCATTTTTATAGTGAAAAATATCTTCCCCAAATATGAAACTCACGCACTGCCTATGTATGCCAGTTAGGCTACACCGGTTGTAAAGCAGATTAATGTGCTTAATTTTAAGAATTGAGACATAAATATAGCAGCACAAGAAAGCTGGGATCCTCTTTTATATAATGGCCAGTCAAAACTCTGTTTTCACACGCAACTGCGCACTGACTGAGTTTATAAGAACACATGTTTCACTAGGCTCTGTAGGCTATGTGCTCTCTTACCGTGTCCCAGGGGTTCTAGGTCTGTAGGCTATGTGCTCTCTTACCGTGTCCCAGGGGTTCTAGGTCTGTAGGCTATGTGCTCTCTTACCGTGTCCCAGGGGTTCTAGGTCTGTAGGCTATGTGCTCTCTTACCGTGTCCCAGGGGTTCTAGGTCTGTAGGCTATGTGCTCTCTTACCGTGTCCCAGGGGTTCTAGGTCTGTAGGCTATGTGCTCTCTTGTGTCCCAGGGGTTCTAGGTCTGTAGGCTATGTGCTCTCTTGTGTCCCAGGGGTTCTAGGTCTGTAGGCTATGTGCTCTCTTGTGTCCCAGGGGTTCTAGGTCTGTAGGCTATGTGCTCTCTTACCGTGTCCCAGGGGTTCTAGGTCTGTAGGCTATGTGCTCTCTTGTGTCCCAGGGGTTCTAGGTCTGTAGGCTATGTGCTCTCTTGTGTCCCAGGGGTTCTAGGTCTGTAGGCTATGTGCTCTCTTGTGTCCCAGGGGTTCTAGGTCTGTAGGCTATGTGCTCTCTTGTGTCCCAGGGGTTCTAGGTCTGTAGGCTATGTGCTCTCTTGTGTCCCAGGGGTTCTAGGTCAGGGTTCTAGGCTATGTGCTCTCTTGTGTCCCAGGGGTTCTAGGTCTGTAGGCTATGTGCTCTCTTGTGTCCCAGGGGTTCTAGGTCTGTAGGCTATGTGGTCTCTTACCGTGTCCCAGGGGTTCTAGGTCTGTAGGCTATGTGGTCTCTTGTGTCCCAGGGGTTCTAGGTCTGTAGGCTATGTGCTCTCTTGTGTCCCAGGGGTTCTAGGTCTGTAGGCTATGTGCTCTCTTGTGTCCCAGGGGTTCTAGGTCTGTAGGCTATGTGTCTCTCTCTTGTGTCCCAGGGGTTCTAGGTCTGTAGGCTATGTGCTCTCTTACCGTGTCCCAGGGGTTCTAGGTCTGTAGGCTATGTGCTCTCTTGTGTCCCAGGGGTTCTAGGTCTGTAGGCTATGTGCTCTCTTGTGTCCCAGGGGTTCTAGGTCTGTAGGCTATGTGCTCTCTTACCGTGTCCCAGGGGTTCTAGGTCTGTAGGCTATGTGCTCTCTTGTGTCCCAGGGGTTCTAGGTCTGTAGGCTATGTGCTCTCTTGTGTCCCAGGGGTTCTAGGTCTGTAGGCTATGTGCTCTCTTGTGTCCCAGGGGTTCTAGGTCTGTAGGCTATGTGGTCTCTTGTGTCCCAGGGGTTCTAGGTCTGTAGGCTATGTGCTCTCTTGTGTCCCAGGGGTTCTAGGTCTGTAGGCTATGTGCTCTCTTGTGTCCCAGGGGTTCTAGGTCTGTAGGCTATGTGCTCTCTTGTGTCCCAGGGGTTCTAGGTCTGTAGGCTATGTGCTCTCTTGTGTCCCAGGGGTTCTAGGTCTGTAGGCTATGTGGTCTCTTACCGTGTCCCAGGGGTTCTAAGTCTGTAGGCTATGTGCTCTCTTGTGTCCCAGGGGTTCTAGGTCTGTAGGCTATGTGGTCTCTTACCGTGTCCCAGGGGTTCTAGGTCTGTAGGCTATGTGCTCTCTTGTGTCCCAGGGGTTCTAAGTATGTAGGCTATGTGGTCTCTTACCGTGTCCCAGGGGTTCTAGGTCTGTAGGCTGCGTTTGGAGTTATTTGGGCACGTTAGTTATGATTACAACCCTTATCAAAACATACAGGCCTATGGGCTAGGCTACATGACGTGCGATTTGAAAAAGTAGGACTAAAAAAGGCACGTGCTGTTTCTTGCCTTACTGCACATGCAGGGAATCATTAAGTGATAATACATAATAATAATATAATATAATAATATAATAATACATCATTCATAATATAATAATACATCATTCACAAGTGATAATATTGTCACCCATCAGACTATTTGAATCTTGTCTTTACACATACTAAATACTATATGTGTTATGATTTAGAAAGGACCATTATCATGCACCTATTGGAAAAGGGGAGCTTCCCCATAGTTAATTTTCATCCCAGCCAGGTAGGCTATACTCCTGTTGTAAATCGAAGCAATGTGCTTAATATTTGGAAAGTTGAGAAAAATATATAGTAGGCCTAGCCAGTAGAAAGCTGATGGGATCCTCTTTTTGAAGAGGCCATAAAAATGGTTTTGTCAATTGATTAGCCTATAGAACTGTTGCGCAACATGAGCTCATGGGCACTCATGAAGTGTTTGATTAGATTTTCGATTACATTTCTATTGATGTCAGAGTGATTAGAGAGACAGTAGGGTGCTGAGTACCAGCACATTAGCAACTGACTGTTATAAAGGTTGGTACTCTACCAATGATCATCAGCACCATCAGAGCGCAGTTTTGGAGAAGCCTAGTTACTGTGACTAAACAGTCACGTAATATCGTCACCATAACAGCCCTACTCTAAACCTAAAGTAAACCGGTCTCTCTCTCTCTCTTTCCTTACTTGTGACAAGTGTTGGGGTTAAAGGTGAAGCCAGGTTCAGGTATGGGGGAGGAGCCTGCCCCCTGGGTGGTCAGCAGGTAGGTGGGGTTTGGGTTTTCCCTATGGAAACAGCTCAGTCTGGCCTCGCCCTCCATCTGGTAGCAGTGGTGTTGGCGTGTCTTCACTCGGGACTCCTCAGTACAGAATGTGGACAGGGCCTGTTCCCACTGTAAGTGACATATACAAACATCAATTCACACATGAAAAATAGAGATAAAAGAAGTCCTAAAATGGTGAAGGTAAAGCTTTAGCCCTCATGAACACCTTCCCCTCTACACAGCTATACAGATAGACACCAAGGATGATCTGTTGTGTCTGTATGTGCTTTCCTTCTCCGGAGTCTCATCTTCCCTGAGCATCCTCTGTCTTCACTACTACCATCTCATCTTCCCTGAGCATCCTCTGTCTTCACTACTACCATCTCATCTTCCCTGAGCATCCTCTGTCTTCACTACTACCATCTCATCTTCCCTGAGCATCCTCTGTCTTCACTACTACCATCTCATCTTCCCTATGCATCCTCTGTCTTCACTACTACCATCTCATCTTCCCTATGCATCCTCTGTCTTCACTACTACCATCTCATCTTCCCTGAGCATCCTCTGCATCCTCTGTCTTCACTACTACCATCTCATCTTCCCTGAGCATCCTCTGTCTTCACTACTACCATCTCATCTTCCCTGAGCATCCTCTGTCTTCACTACTACCATCTCATCTTCCCTATGCATCCTCTGTCTTCACTACTACCATCTCATCTTCCCTGAGCATCCTCTGTCTTCACTACTACCATCTCATCTTCCCTATGCATCCTCTGTCTTCACTACTACCATCTCATCTTCCCTATGCATCCTCTGTCTTCACTACTACCATCTCATCTTCCCTGAGCATCCTCTGTCTTCACTACTACCATCTCATCTTCCCTATGCATCCTCTGTCTTCACTACTACCATCTCATCTTCCCTATGCATCCTCTGTCTTCACTACTACCATCTCATCTTCCCTGAGCATCCTCTGTCTTCACTACTACCATCTCATCTTCCCTGAGCATCCTCTGTCTTCACTACTACCATCTCATCTTCCCTGAGCATCCTCTGTCTTCACTACTACCATCTCATCTTCCCTATGCATCCTCTGTCTTCACTACTACCATCTCATCTTCCCTATGCATCCTCTGTCTTCACTACTACCATCTCATCTTCCCTATGCATCCTCTGTCTTCACTACTACCATCTCATCTTCCCTGACCATCCTCTGTCTTCACTACTACCATCTCATCTTCCCTATGCATCCTCTGTCTTCACTACTACCATCTCATCTTCCCTGAGCATCCTCTGTCTTCACTACTACCATCTCATCTTCCCTGAGCATCCTCTGTCTTCACTACTACCATCTCATCTTCCCTGAGCATCCTCTGTCTTCACTACTACCATCTCATCTTCCCTATGCATCCTCTGTCTTCACTACTACCATCTCATCTTCCCTGAGCATCCTCTGTCTTCACTACTACCATCTCATCTTCCCTATGCATCCTCTGTCTTCACTACTACCATCTCATCTTCCCTGAGCATCCTCTGTCTTCACTACTACCATCTCATCTTCCCTATGCATCCTCTGTCTTCACTACTACCATCTCATCTTCCCTATGCATCCTCTGTCTTCACTACTACCATCTCATCTTCCCTGAGCATCCTCTGTCTTCACTACTACCATCTCATCTTCCCTGAGCATCCTCTGTCTTCACTACTACCATCTCATCTTCCCTGAGCATCCTCTGTCTTCACTACTACCATCTCATCTTCCCTATGCATCCTCTGTCTTCACTACTACCATCTCATCTTCCCTATGCATCCTCTGTCTTCACTACTACCATCTCATCTTCCCTATGCATCCTCTGTCTTCACTACTACACTACCATCTCATCTTCCCTGAGCATCCTCTGTCTTCACTACTACCATCTCATCTTCCCTATGCATCCTCTGTCTTCACTACTACCATCTCATCTTCCCTATGCATCCTCTGTCTTCACTACTACCATCTCATCTTCCCTGAGCATCCTCTGTCTTCACTACTACCATCTCATCTTCCCTGAGCATCCTCTGTCTTCACTACTACCATCTCATCTTCCCTATGCATCCTCTGTCTTCACTACTACCATCTCATCTTCCCTGAGCATCCTCTGTCTTCACTACTACCATCTCATCTTCCCTGAGCATCCTCTGTCTTCACTACTACCATCTCATCTTCCCTATGCATCCTCTGTCTTCACTACTACCATCTCATCTTCCCTGAGCATCCTCTGTCTTCACTACTACCATCTCATCTTCCCTATGCATCCTCTGTCTTCACTACTACCATCTCATCTTCCCTATGCATCCTCTGTCTTCACTACTACCATCTCATCTTCCCTATGCATCCTCTGTCTTCACTACTACCATCTCATCTTCCCTATGCATCCTCTGTCTTCACTACTACCATCTCATCTTCCCTGAGCATCCTCTGTCTTCACTACTACCATCTCATCTTCCCTGAGCATCCTCTGTCTTCACTACTACCATCTCATCTTCCCTATGCATCCTCTGTCTTCACTACTACCATCTCATCTTCCCTATGCATCCTCTGTCTTCACTACTACCATCTCATCTTCCCTGAGCATCCTCTGTCTTCACTACTACCATCTCATCTTCCCTATGCATCCTCTGTCTTCACTACTACCATCTCATCTTCCCTGAGCATCCTCTGTCTTCACTACTACCATCTCATCTTCCCTCATCTTCCCTGAGCATCCTCTGTCTTCACTACTACCATCTCATCTTCCCTGAGCATCCTCTGTCTTCACTACTACCATCTCATCTTCCCTATGCATCCTCTGTCTTCACTACTACCATCTCATCTTCCCTGAGCATCCTCTGTCTTCACTACTACCATCTCATCTCATCTTCCCTATGCATCCTCTGTCTTCACTACTACCATCTCATCTTCCCTATGCATCCTCTGTCTTCACTACTACCATCTCATCTTCCCTGAGCATCCTCTGTCTTCACTACTACCATCTCATCTTCCCTGAGCATCCTCTGTCTTCACTACTACCATCTCATCTTCCCTGAGCATCCTCTGTCTTCACTACTACCATCTCATCTTCCCTGAGCATCCTCTGTCTTCACTACTACCATCTCATCTTCCCTGAGCATCCTCTGTCTTCACTACTACCATCTCATCTTCCCTGAGCATCCTCTGTCTTCACTACTACCATCTCATCTTCCCTGAGCATCCTCTGTCTTCACTACTATTGTCTCGGGTTGGGTTAAATGCAGAAGACACATTTCAGTTGAATGCATTCAGTTGTACAACTGACTAGATATCCCCCTTTTCCTTATCTTCTCTAGACATCCTCTGTCTTCTTCACTACTACCATCTCATCTTCCCTAGGCGTCCTCTGTCCTCATCAATGCTACACCTGTGCACATAGAAGGCGGTTCTGTTGGTACAATAGGAGTGAACGGGCCAGAACTGAACACAACACGACAGAATGGAACAGGACAGAATCCAATGTTGCCACATAAACACTCACCGTCTGTGTAACGCAGCACAGCGTCACTTCCTGGACCTGCAGCGTCCCGTTCCTATAGCAAAATGCGCTGTACCAAGACTCTATCCGGTTGACGGCGTCACCTTGACGACAAAGGTAGCCAAAGCCTGTCTGGGGTAAGGAGTAGGCAGGGTACTGGGGACGACGGCTGCTATGGAGACAGATGGCCTGGTGGTTGTTTGGGGATGGCTGGCCAGGGGGGAAGAGGACACTGGGGTGGAAATCCCCAAACGAGCGAGGCCCAGCCATCGGCCGAACCTCCAGGTTTAAAGTCTGTGTCCAGGTGCAGGGTGATCTCCCTCTGGGTGATGTCTACGTCAGCTGCCCTGGAGCCCGCTGAGAACACACACTTCTGTTACTGTACCTCCCTCACACAGGATACAACACACACATCATACTCCATTGGCTGTGTGATATGAAGTATACCAGCAGGGAAGGCATCGTCACCCACCTCTCTCCTTGAGGACTTTGAGCAGGTAAGGCTTCATATGTTCATGAGTGACCTCTCTCTGCTCCATGACAGGAAACTCTACACAGTGACAGACAGGAGTTAGTACTGACAGCCACACACTAATAACGTGTCATGTGCCTACACTGCATTAATTACATGGCAGAATGGCATGGGCATAGGAGAGGATGTGTCCCAAATACTTTTGAATACTTTCCTTCTATCGTCTCCTTTCTTTCATTAACACTGACAGATCTGTGAATAGGCTGGATAGAACAAACCCACCTCTCCTATGGGTTACAGTTAGTTATGGTTAGAACACACTCACCTATGGGTTACAGTTAGAACACACTCACCTATGGGTTACAGTTAGTTATGGTTAGAACACACTCACCTATGTGTTACAGTTAGAACACACTCACCTATGGGTTACAGTTAGAACACACTCACCTATGGGTTACAGTTAGTTATGGTTAGAACACACTCACCTATGGGTTACAGTTAGAACGCACTCAGCTATGGGTTACAATTAGAACACGCTCACCTATGGGTTACAGTTAGTTATGGTTAGAACACACTCACCTATGGGTTACAGTTAGAACACACTCAGCTATGGGTTACAGTTAGAACACACTCACCTATGGGTTACAGTTAGAACACACTCAGCTATAGGTTACAATTAGAACACACTCACCTATGGGTTACAGTTAGAACACACTCAGCTATGGGTTACAATTAGAACACACTCAGCTATGGGTTACAATTAGAACACACTCAGCTATGGGTTACAATTAGAACACACTCACCTATGGGTTACAGTTAGAACACACTCACCTATGGGTTACAATTAGAACACATTCAGCTATGGGTTACAGTTAGAACACACTCACCTATGGGTTACAGTTAGAACACACTCAGCTATGGGTTACAATTAGAACACACTCAGCTATGGGTTACAATTAGAACACACTCACCTATGGGTTACAATTAGAACACACTCACCTATGGGTTACAGTTAGAACACACTCACCTATGGGTTACAATTAGAACACACTCAGCTATGGGTTACAGTTAGAACACACTCAGCTATGGGTTACAGTTAGAACACACTCACCTATGGGTTACAGTTAGAACACACTCAGCTATGGGTTACAGTTAGAACACACTCACCTATGGGTTACAGTTAGAACACACTCAGCTATGGGTTACAATTAGAACACACTCACCTATGGGTTACAGTTAGAACACACTCAGCTATGGGTTACAATTAGAACACACTCAGCTATGGGTTACAATTAGAACACACTCACCTATGGGTTACAATTAGAACACACTCACCTATAGGTTACAGTTAGAACACACTCACCTATGGGTTACAGTTAGAACACACTCCCCTATGGGTTACAGTTAGTTATGGTAAGTCGCTCTGGATAAGAGCGTCTGCTAAATGACTTAAATGTAAATGTAAATGTTAGAACACACTCACCTATGGGTTACAGTTAGAACACACTCACCTATGGGTTACAGTTAGAACACACTCACCTATGGGTTACAGTTAGTTATGGTTAGAACACACTCACCTATGGGTTACAGTTAGAACACACTCACCTATGGGTTACAGTTAGAACACACTCCCCTATGGGTTACAGTTAGAACACACTCCCCTATGGGTTACAGTTAGTTATGGTTAGAACACACTCACCTATGGGTTACAGTTAGAACACACTCACCTATGGGTTACAGTTAGAACACACTCCCCTATGGGTTACAGTTAGAACACACTCACCTATGGTTTACAGTTAGAACACACTCAGCTATGGGTTACAGTTAGAACACACTCACCTATGGGTTACAGTTAGAACACGCTCACCTATGGGTTACAGTTAGAACACACTCACCTATGGGTTACAGGGTTACAGTTAGAACACACTCACCTATGGTTACAGTTAGAACACACTCACCTATGGGTTACAGTTAGAACACACTCACCTATGGGTTACAGTTAGAACACACTCACCTATGGGTTACAGTTAGAACACACTCACCTATGGGTTACAGTTAGAACACACTCACCTATGGTTTACAGTTAGAACACACTCAGCTATGGGTTACAGTTAGAACACGCTCACCTATGGGTTGCAGTTAGAACACGCTCACCTATGGGTTACAGTTAGAACACGCTCACCTATGGGTTACAGTTAGAACACACTCACCTATGGGTTACAGTTAGTTATGGTTAGAACACACTCGCCTATGGGTTACAGTTAGAACACACTCACCTATGGGTTACAGTTAGTTATGGTTAGAACACACTCACCTATGGGTTACAGTTAGAACACACTCACATATGGGTTACAGTTAGAACACACTCACCTATGAGTTACAGTTAGAACACACACACATATGGGTTACTTAGTTATGGTATGAACAGACTCACCTATGGGTTCCCAGAGTCCCCCAAAGTCCACCTCCCTCTGGGTCATATCAGGCTCCAGCTGACTCGCCCCTGGAAGACATACACACAGCACTGTGAGGGCATTGAAACACGCACGCACGCACACACACACACACACACACACACACACACACACACACACACACACACACACACACACACACACACACACACACACACACACACACACACACACACACACACACACACACACACACACACACTAACCTTGCAGGAGCTCCTCTTGGTCAAAGGAGGCCTCTCGCTGTAACATGGCAGGCTTGGGATGAGAGAATGTAAACACAGACATATGAGAGAATGTAAACACAGACATAAAAACACAGAGACCGGCACACACTCTGACCGTATAATGTCAGTACAGTTGTCCACCACCTAGATTTCACATGGAAATATGACTTATAGATATGTTATTCTCATTGAAAGCAAGTCTAAGAAGCGGAAGATCTGTTCTATGTGCGCTATTTCTATCATTTCCATTTGTTAAGTTACATTTTTGTTTCTGGTTTTGTATACCAGCTTCAAACACCTCTTTAAGGAATACCTAGGATAGGATAAGTAATCCCTCTCACCCCCCCCCTTAAGATTTAGATGCACTATTGTAAAGTGACTGTTCCACTGGATGTCATAAGGTGAATGCACCAATTTGTAAGTCGCTCTGGATAAGAGCGTCTGCTAAATGACTTAAATGTAAATGTAAATGTAAACAGCTTAAAATACAAATATTTTGGTTATTGAAAAGGAATTTCATAGCGGTTTAGATGGTACAATGATTCTCAACACTATACATTGCTTGTTTAGTCACAAACTGATATTAACTATTTGAATTGTATCAAGCAGGAAATTGCGGAGCGACTTCTGCATATTGCACCTTTAATTAACTTGGTGTGAATTCTCTAGTCTAGATGTTTGTTATACCTAGAATAATAGTTATACTGTTAGTAGACTTGGACAAAGTTGTTCCACACTAAACTGGTGGAATGGAATGTATCACGTCCAACAAATAATGTTTTTCTTCATGATCTTGATAGGGCTTAAAAATGGCCTCTTCTGTGCACTTCTAACAGACCATGCACAAACAGAAGGGGAGCCATAAACACATACCAGGACATAAAACAAGGACAGAAAGAACTGCAAAAACCTCGTAGGCTACAAACCTTCAGATGCCGCGGACACCAGCACTAATGCACAACAGCAGGCTAGAGCCCAAGACCAACCCATTTTGAGTACTGACACGGGAGGTGTCTGATATCCTTGTCCTCTTTCACAGGACTGTTTCAACTCCCTCTGTTTTGCCCTCTTTCACCCCCCACTCTCTTTCCCTGTGTTTCGCAAAGTCGTTCCAAAGCCACGTCAAGTTCAGGAAACGACCCTTGAGTCAAATCAAGGTCCTTCCTTCAAATCAAATAAATGTCCTTCCTTTTCGAATTGTTAAGTTTTTTCGGAGTGGTATGAAATAGAGAATGAGTGTGTGAGAGCTGTGAGAAGGCATAGATACATGTATGTTGGTTTTGTGATTGGAGGGGAAAAAGGAGGGATTTTTTCCACCACGAGTCAACAGTGGCGTGTTTTCATAGAAGGAAGCCAGGCTTCTCCCAAAAATGGACTAATAAAGTAAATAAATAATTGTCCTTCATTTCGCAAGAGGGTGAATTTATCACACTAGAGAAAGCATCGGAGCAAGCGAAACTGCGCCTCTCTGTATGTGTAGCGTCGAATGCAAGGGAAGCCAGCAAGCATTTGGTCTCCCAAATCAGTGTTGAGCTAAACCGAGTGAGCTCAACTGTGAATGGTCCTGGCACACCCAAAAAATTGTCAAGGAAACCAGTTTGGACTTGGCTGCACTCCAATCACATCACATCATGTCACATCCAGAGCCAAATGTCATTGACAGAAACAATTTGAATCTTGTTGTGCTGTTGTCCTCCAGTGACTAGCTAGCTGAAATGGTCCCTAAATTAGCCATGGATGAAGATAAGGATTTGGACGTGTGGTTTGACTTAATTCTCCATACTGGCAAATGATTATGACAGCAATTCTGATCCAACCATAAATGCATACATTGTTCCGCATGCCTGAGCGGATGGAAGTTCAATATGTAGCTAGATGTAGAAGGCTAATGTTAACTAGCTGGCTCATCGTTTCCCATGAAAGCAAGTCAGGTTAGGGAACAAGCCTTTTAGCCAGGTAGCCTAGGACAACGAAAAATAAAGGTGTGTACTGTATGACAGAGTCATACTTTTGTAAAATGTGTATAAGATGTATAAACTGTAGAAGGTAAAATCCAAAACATTATTGTTTATTAGTTTACTCCAATTGGGGGAAGGGTGGTAGGGTTTGCGGAATAATAAAGGTATCTTCAAAAAAAGTATATATGTCTATATAGGTATGTGTATGTATATGTGTGTATGTATATGGTAATATATATTTACCCCCCAAAATATATGGGGGATTGGAAATGATGCAGACAATTACATTGATGGAAGCAACAATCTTTCCAATATTAAGCTGATCCACCCCATTTTTTTATAAAAATGGGTGAGTTTTCATCATGCTGACACACTCTTTGGGCTCCCTGAGGCGTGGCTTGTAAAGAGGCAAAGTATCCTAATCACTATGATCTCATTAGAGAAGTAAAATCACAATCCTCTCATCACAAAAACATTCTCTTCATCCTTGATATTTTCTACACCACGTAAAGGATGTAAACCTGGTGTTAAAACTCCTCATGTTTTCATTATAATGTCTTTATACATTTTCCATATTCCATCTCTCATCATTCCCAGCATTTGAAATATATTGTCCCAGTGTTCATTGTTTGATGTTGAAGTTTTGGACATACCATTCACCCATACTAGAGACAAGAAAGGAGTCATCTGCTGCGTTACAATTTATGATCTGTAGACGGTGATCCACTGTCCTGATCTGAAAAGTGTGTATTTATTCAACCTTTATTTTACCAGGAGACATCTTTTTTGTATGTGTGCATGGGTGTCTCACCATCCCGGCTCATGCCCTGGGTCACACACTTCTGCAGTCGGCAGCTCTGGCAGCGGTTGCGGCTGGCTCTGTCTATAGGACAGTTACTCTGTCTGGAACAGGAGTAGGACACGGACGGCAGCTGGCAACGCCGGAAAAAACCCTGAGGGGGAGAGAGGACCATTGAAATAACCAATGAAATCACTGGAAATATGTCATCTGACCACACAGTTAGTTATGTCTGCTTGGTCAGAGTGAAATTAGGTGTGTAGTGCTGCAGTCTCACCTTGCAGCCCTCGCAGGTGATGACTCCTGATGATTTATCACCACAGATCTTTCTTCAAATCTGCTTTGTTGAAGTCCTCAGCTATAATAAATGCAGCCTCAGGATATGTAGTTTCCAGTTCGCATAAAGTCCAGTGAAGTTCTTTGAAGGCCATCGTGGTATTGGTTTGAGGGGGAATATAAACGGCTGTGACTATAACCAAATAATTCTCTTGGGAGGTAATACGAACATTTGATTGTGAGATATTCTAGGTTTGGTGAACAAAAGGACTTGAGTTTTTGTGTGTTATCATAATCACACCATGAGTAGTTAATCATGAAACATACAACCCCACCTTGCTTCTTCCCAGAGAGTTCTTTATTCCTGTCTGAACAGTGTATTGAGAACCCAGCTGGCTGTATGGACAATGACAGTATATCCCGAAACAGCCATGTTTCCGTGAAACAGAGCATGTTACAATCCCTGATGTCTCTCTGGAAGGAGATTCTCGACCTGAGCGTGTCTAATTTATTATCCAGAAAACGAACATTAGCAAGTAATAAACCAGGGAGCAGTGGATGGTGTGTGCGCCTCCTGAGTCGGACTAGAAGTCCACTCCAAACACCTCTTCTCCGCCGGCTGTGTTTTGGATCAGCCTCTGGAATCAGTTAAATTCCCCTGGGGGTACGAACAAAGGATACAATTTGGGAAAGTAGTATTCCCGGTGGTAATGCTGGTGAGTTACCGTCGCTCTGATATCCAAAAGTTATTTCCAGCTGTATGTAATAACACAAACATTTCCTGGGCTAATAATTTTAAGAAATAACACACAAAAAGCAAAATACTGCAAAGTTGCTTGGGAACTAGAAGCAGAACTGCCCTATCTGTCAGGCGTCATCTTGCCTATCAACTGTTCAGAGACTGCGTGAATCAGGCCTTTATGGTCGAATTGCTGCAAAGAAACCACAACTAAAGGACACCAATAAGAAGAAGAGAGTTGCTTGGGCCAAGAAAAAATAGCAAAAGACATTAGACCAGTGTAAATCTGTCCTTAGGTCTGATGAGTCCACATTTTAGATTTTTGGTTCCAACTGGTGTGTCTTTGTGAGACGCTGAGTAGGTGAACAGATCATCTCCGCATGTGTAGTTCCCACCGTGAAGCATTGAGGATGAGGTGTGATGGTGCTTTGCTGGTGACACTGTCTGTGATTTATTTAGAATTCAAGGCACAGTTAACCAATATGGCTACCACAGCATTCTGCATCTGGTTTGTTCTTAGTGGGACTATCATTTGTTTTTCAACAGGACAATGACCCAAAACACACCTCCAGGCTGTGTAAGGGCGAGAAGGAGAGTGCTGCATCAGTGCTGCATCAGATGACCTAGCCTCCACAATCAGCCGACCTCAACCCATTTGAGATGGTTTGGGATGATTTGTAGTCAACAAGTGCTCAGCATATGTGGGAACTCCTTCAAGACTGTTGTAAAATCATTCCTCATGAAGCTGGTTGAGAGAATGCCAAGAGTGTGCAAAGCTGTCATCAAGGCAAATGGTGGCTACTTTGAAGAATCTCAAATATAAAATATATTTTGATTTGTTTAACACTTTGTTGGTTACTACATTATTTCATAGTGTCTTATTTCATAGTTTTGATGTCTTCACTATTATTCTACAATGTAGAAAGAGTCAAAATAAAGAAAACCCCTTGAATGAGTAGGTGTGTCCAAACTTTTGACTGGTACTGTATATAGTGAGAACACCCTGTATCATTTGTATGTGTGTGTTCATTGGCTTAGTTCGCAGTCCTGTATTCAGACATAGATCCCCATAAAGCAATCAGGCTTGTTATTGTTGGACCAAAACAGACCAGTCTATTCTCATGACCTGACTCAAACTGGCCAGCTACTACAGTACCAAGGAAAGATCAACTGTAACAAACACTATAGTCAAGCTGATAAGAGCCTATACGATAACAGGCTTAGAAAGGTGGAGAAGACTCTCCTGTCCTGACCCAGCGTCACTGGGGTAAGGTATACAGACTTCTGCAACCTGATTGGCTGAACGCAATATGCAACATCTGGGACTAACATTCTTAGCCACTTTGGCATGGTGGTAGAAAATAGTGTTTCATAAAGAAAGCAGTTACCCCATTTTTTTTTTGACCTTCTCGCCATTAAATCAAATTACGGAGGAAATCGATGCCTTTGCAGCCTGAATGGAGAATGTTTCATGTAAGAACCGGTCCACCGGGGATACAAGTGTATATAACCGGCTTCATACGATGCCTTTGGACGGTGAGATGAAACCACTCAATATCGCCATCTGCCAGGCTTTGAGCTAAACTCTGTGGCTGTGACAGCTAGTGAGGACCCTGTCCGTCTCTATTAATGCAAGTTCTACTACACTAACTTAGTGGATACATGTCAGTCACACAGTCACTATAACATAAAGTCCACTTCCATCAACATGTCAGTTTATTCAAATAATCATTTCAAAAGATTTATTTCAAATGTTAGAAATAGAACAGGACAACTGGACTAGCAGTTCTGGAGCTATTTGAAAAATACAACTAACAAAATCTGAAACATATCTTCTTTACAAAACAAATCACCATTTGAATTACCACTTCTTTTTTATATTCATATCAGCTCTCCAGGTGTTCTAACATTATAACACCCTCTTAATGACAGACACTGACAGTAATACTGAAATATTATGTGCACTCGGATACCATACATTAATTGGTTGTCATCTGGCCATGCTAGAAAATATGGAATAAATGGCACTTTCTAACTATAAATTCTGCTTACTCTTACCCACACCCTAACCCCTGTTTGACTAAATCATGCAATTGCTCAACATTTATTCTGTATTAGCCAATTGTATCCTTTCTGGCATGGTTATCTAGTGACTACTGCAGAAATGCCCTGACCGCTAATTCGGATTGGCCCACTGCCATCAGAGTAAAACCAAAATCAGGTGAGGAGGAATTTCCTCTTTCTGAGGTGTGGGGACTTGGTTGCCTTGGTGATGGCATTCATGAGCAGTCTGGAGAGGCAAATAGGGGAGTCCTGGGAGAAGGAGGAGGAAGGGCAGGACTTCTGCAAGACAGAGGAAGAGGAGCGCTTCCCCTCAAGACAGCGTGTCTGCGACAGCATCACTAGCTGTGTTCACAGTCAAAGAGAGAAGTTATGAAAACAACAATATCAAAAATCCTGCAACATGCAAAGAGTTACAATATAAAAAGGATTGTTTCTAACTAACTTAACTCTCAGTCTAAGATCCTGTAGACACCTGAAGGCCAATCATGTTCATTTTATCCCAATGGGACAACCTGGTTAATATGAGATATGGGGTTGTCTGTGTGAACCTGCATTATTAAGTGTCAAACTCACCTGTATCTGAACACATGCAGTTCTCTGGTCTGCTGGCAGGGGGCAGCATTGGTCCACTAAGTTCTGGACAGGGAGAGCCACAGGGAACCTGAGAGAGCAGATTGCAAGTTCATCTCAGTATACTACATCTTTGTTTTACTCGATAATCAAACCAAACCAGTCAAAGGGCTTTGTTAGACAGATATGTACAAATGTCCCTGGATTAAACTAGCTGCTGTAATAAGATACAGGTGAAAGTTATTGTATACTATTGTTTTTAAACTTTTGGTAATGTTTTTTGATGCAATGCAAATCATTAACCACATTTCCATCCACATTTTTATTGCGAGTAAGGTCATACCGTATAAAATAAAACCACAACAAGTGGAATGGAAACAGGATTGTTTTGTAAAATTGTATAAATACTGACAGATAATTTGTTCGTTTGACATGGTGGGATCTTTTTGTCTGTAAAATGAGTTATGTGAGAAATGGCGATGGAAATTCCTTTATGCACAACTATTGATATAATAACCATCATATCCACGTAAACTTGCAGTCACTCGATAATATGGTGTGTGGTCCTTCTACTACGACTCAGGAAACTATGCAGTTTATTAGGCTACAGATGAAACAAGTTATGATGCTCCTTCCCAGTAAATATCAAAGGTTTTATTCTGGTGACATTATGATTGATGCTTGACTGCCATTTAAAAAATGTAAATACTGGTCACTGTTATCCATAATAAATCTCATCATGTAGACTACTTTACCCACACTGTATCTGCTAGTTGTTGGCTCGAGAGAATGTGCCAAGACCAGAGTTGGCACATTTACTATTTATAACAACCGTTTCTGAACTTTAGATTTTTATTCAGGAAAATGAAGAAAAAAATACATTTTGTGTGCACTACACAAAAGCACTACAAGTCAGTTTGGTGGAAACACACCACTTGTGGGAAAATGCGCAAATTTAAAATCTGTCGCCAGTCGGATGGAAACATAGCTACAGTCACCATCTACTACAGTGAAATGTACCCTTTCTGAAAGGTCTGGTTCTGTCACCCAGAAAGATAAACAATCGGGCTGGGCAGCATAAAAATGTGACTGAGGAGGAAAAAGGTACAATTAAACACACACACACACACACACACACACACACACACACACACACACACACACACACACACACACACACACACACACACACACACACACACACACACACACACACACACACACACACACACACACACACACACACACACACACACACACACACACACACACACACACACACACACACACACACACAATAAACCTAAACAAACCCTTACTTCTTGATGATCTTGTATGTTTCACAGATGTGTCCGAGGTTGTGGGTCTGTGGTGCGTCAGAAGCAGAGTCAAGCTTTTGTTCATAGTCTGGATGAGGGGCGAGGGAGGAGAAACAGGTATACCTGTCCTCACCTTCTCCCACATCACAACAGGAGGAGTTGTGAGGCCTCTCCTTCTGCTCTTCCTCACAGAACCTGTCAAGCTCCTCACGCCACTAAGAGAGAGGTGGAGAGATGTTCTGTAAACACTTGAATTGATCAACACTCGAACTGTACACACACACACACACACACACACACACACACACACACACACACACACACACACACACACACACACACACACACACACACACACACACACACACACACACACACACACACACACACACACACACACACACACACACACACACACACACTCCTTACCTTTCCCTCAGCACAGGGTAGCACGTTCTCCAGTCCCTTACAGCAGTGTTTGAACCCTCTCTCCAGGCGGTTCATGACCTTTGATTGGCGGGCCAGCCAGCCAAAGCCTGTACGTGGCAGGCACTTGGTGGTGGAGAGGGGTTGGCTGTTGTGTAGGCAGCAGACCAATCCGATGTTGTCGAAAGTGGGGCGTCCAGGGGGGAAGCTGATGTCAGAGTCTCTGGGAGTAGCTTGGGGGCTCTTCTTGTGCTTCTCCCCACTGACAGCACATGGACCAGACTGGGACCTGGGAGGAAATGACACAATACATGTAGTCATTAGTTTCCAGGGCTGTAGCGGTCATGACATTTTGTCAGCCTGTGATTGTCATGCAAATGACTGCCAGTCTCATGGTAATTGACGTTAATTAACATCAACACGTTTTGCATCTCCTGGCTTCCACACACAGTTTACAAGCCACTGATGCAGACCTTTGGAACATCTACATTTTAAGATGTCTAATAAATCCATTTAATATAGCCTACAACATCACAATAAATCCATTATTTATTTTAGACAGGTTTAAAAAAACATGATATGATGAAAATGGAGTCTATTTCAGAAGAACAGAATAGCATACTCTGAGTTGTCCTTATGTTAGGCCCTGATCAGGCTATGCCAAATGGCTGTGGGATACACGAGTTCATTTAGCAGACAAGATTTGCTTAGAATTCCGTGGCATTGTTTTATAATATGAAGAATACAATTGAACATAGCTGAATAAAATAGAAAGGATATTTTCTCCAAATGATTTGAGGGAGTGAACACATGCTGCTATTCTGTGTTGAGCGGTTAACAAAGAAACAGGTCCTCCTGTATGCTTAATGTTTTGTTGTTAATGCAACTTTAGTTGTGATATACAGTACCAGTCAAAAGTTTGGACACACCTACTCATTCAGGGGTTTTCTTTATTTTATTTTTTTACTATTTTCTACATTATAGAATAATAATGAAGACAGCAAAACTATGAAATACCACATATGGAATCATGCAGTAACCAAAAAAGTGTTAAGCAAATCAAAATATATTTGATATTCTTCAAAGTAGCCACCCTTTGCCTTGATTACAGCTTTGCACATTCTTAGCATTCTCTCAGCCAGCTTCATGAGGTTGTCATCTGGAATGCATTTCAATTAACAGGTGTGCCTTGTTCATTTATGGAATTTCTTTCCTTCTTAATGCGTTTGAGCCAATCAGTTGTGTTGTGACAAGGTAGGGGTGGTATACAGAAGATAGCCATATTTGGTAAAAGGCCAAGTCCATATTATGACAAGAACAGCTCATATAGGCAAAGAGAAACAACAGTCCATCATTACTTTAAGACATGAAGGCCAGTCAATCTGGAACATTGCAAGAATTTTAAAAGTTTCTTCAAGTGGGCTGTACTCTTCTTCAAGTACTCTGCTGCCTGTGACTGGAACGAACTGCAAAAATCGCTGAAGTTGGAGACTTTTATCTCCCTCACCAACTTCAAACATCAGCTATCCGAGCAGCTAACCGATCGCTGCAGCTGTACATAGTCTATTGGTAAATAGCCCACCCATTTTCACCTACCTCATTCCCATACTGTTTTTATACTGTTTTTTATTTATTTACTTTTCTGCTCTTTTGCACACCAATATCTCTACCTGTACATGACCATCTGATCATTTATCACTCCAGTGTTAATCTGCAAAATTGTATTATTCGCCTACCTCCTCATGCCTTTTGCACACATTGTATATAGACTGCCCATTTTTTTCTACTGTGTTATTGACTTGTTAATTGTTTACTCCATGTGTAACTCTGTGTTGTCTGTTCACACTGCTATGCTTTATTTTGGCCAGGTCGCAGTTGCAAATGAGAACTTGTTCTCAACTAGCCTACCTGGTTAAATAAAGGTGAAATAAAAAATAAAAAAAATTAAAAAAGTGCAGTCGCAAAAGCTCTCAAGCGCTATGATGAAACTGGCTCTCATGAAGACCGCCACAGGAAAGGAAGACCCAGAGTTACCTCTGCTGCAGATGATATGTTCATTAGAGTTACCAGCCTCAGAAATTGCAGCCCAAATAAATGCTTCACAGAGTTCTAGTAACAGACACATCTGAACATCAACTGTTCAGTGGAGACTCCCTGAATCAGGTCTTCATGGTCGAATTGCTGCAAATAAACCACTACTAAAGGACACCAATAAGAAGAAGAGACTTGATGGGCCAAGAAACACAAGAAATTGACATTAGACCGGTGAAAATCTGTCCTTTGGTCTGATGAGTCCAAATTTGAGATTTTTGTTTCCAACCGCCATGTCGTTGTGAGACACAGAGTAGGTGAACGGATAATCTCTGCATTTGTGGTTCCTACCGTGACGCATGGAGAATGTGGTGTGACGGTGTGGGGGTGCTTTGCTGGTGTGATGGTTTGAGATGATTTGGACCGCAGAGTGAAGGAAAAGCAGCCAAATAAGTGCTCAGCATATGTGGGAACTCCTTCAAGACTGTTTTAAAATCGTTCCTCATGAAGCTAGTTGAGAGATTGCCAAGAGTGTGCAAAGCTGTCATCAATGCAAAGGGTGGCTACTTTGAAGAATATAAAATATAAAATATATTTTGATTTGTTTAAAACCTCTTGACACTACCAATCACAGTAGCGGGATAATTTTAGTCTGCAACCGCTGAATAGCATAGTGCAACAGTCAAATAATATACTAGAAAATATTCATATTCATGAAATCACAAGTGCAATATTTTGAAACACAGCTTAGCCTTTTGTTAATCACCCTGTCGTCTCAGATTTAGAAATGATGCTTTACAGAGAAAGCAATCCAAGCGTTTGTGTAAGTTTATCGATAGCCTAACATAGCATTATGTACACTTAGCATCAGGAAGCTTGGTCACAAAAATCAGAAAAGCAATCAAATTAACAGTTTACCTTTGATGATCTTCAGATGTTTTCACTCACGAGACTCCCAGTTACACAGCAAATGTTTATTTTGTTCCATAAAGATTATTTTTATACCCAAAATACCGACGTTTGTTTGTTGCGTTATGGTCAGAAATCCACAGGAAAGAGCGGTCATGACAACGCAGACGGAAATTCCAAATAGTCTTCATAATGTCCACAGAAACATGTCAAACGTTTTTTATAATCATTCATCAGGTAGTTTTAAAAATATATATGCGATAATATATCAACTAAGTGTGTAGCTTTTTCTATAACACTGGGAGGAACAATGGCCGCTTCACTCAATTTGCACACCATCTCACTCAGAGCCGCCACCTCTCCACTTTCGCAATTTGATCCTTCACGCTCATTTTTCAAAATAAATGTCTAAAGACCGTTGACACCTTAGGTAAGCCACAGAAAAATGAAAATTATCCCTTTAAATGGAGGACAGGCACGCATAGGAACACAGAGGTTTCAAATAAGAGGCTCTTCCTGATTGGATTATCCTCAGGCTCTAGCCTGCAATATCAGTTATGTTATACCCACAGACAGTATTTTTACAGTTTTGGAAATTTTAGAGTGTTTTCTATCCTAATCTGTCAATTATATGCATATTCTAGCATCTGGTCATGAGAAATAGGCCATTTACTTTGGGAACGTTATTTTTCCAAACATAAAACTAGTGCCCCCTAGCTTCAAGAGGTTAACACTTTGTTGGTTACTACATGATTCCATATGTGTTATTTCATAGTTTAGATTTTTTTCACTATTATTCTACGATGTAGAAAAAAATAAAAAATAAATTAAGACCCTGGAATGAGTAGGTGTCCAAACCTTTGACTATATGTTTTGATGTTTAATACATTCTAAGGCTGCATGATGTGACTAATGATGATTTGAATAAGAAAACACATGAAAGTTATGTGTTCTGCTCTGTTTCTTCCACAGGCTGCACACACTTCATCAGTCTCTCATTCACAATTTGACAAGCACTTGATCATATTCTCACCCATCAGACTATTCTCAATTTAATCTGGTGTGTACCAATATGTGTGAAATTACTTTTGATTAGAATGCTCCACAAAAAAATGCATGTAATCCGTAGCCTGCACTTCATTAGTGAATAGCGAATGGAGGTTGTGCAATTACTGTATGTTTTTAAAATGCAAGCAGAGGCAGCGCATCCATAAGGCTAGGCTTTTCCTAAAGTAAATTGAATTAAATTGCCAAAATCATATAGCCTAATTATCCTACTCCTGTCTATAAAGAACTAAATTAAATCACTCAAAGTAGGCTACTAAAGCATGATTTGGCCACAGAGGATATTTATTTTGTTGTGGATTGTTTTAAATAGACTTGTCTACAGTTGGAAGGAAAGGCAACATGCAATTTGGGCAGATTATTGTTGAGTTGCGACTATCTGTGAAAGTAGAGGCCAAGCCAGGCATATCGCAATATTTCAAAATACAATTGCGGGAAAACATACTTTGGACAGAAAATGGTTATCGCTGTAAAGAGAAGAAAATAAAAGGACTAATCTGTCTTTTAGTTATCAAAATTCTCAATTAAACAAACAACAGAATAGCCTATTTTATTGGCACCAGCCGAGAGCAACAGCAATATCCTTGGTGAGTGCACATAGTGCATATTCACAATTTTTCAGTAATACTTTAAAGTTTGTTTTTGGACAATAATTACACCGAAGTTGGTCCCTCTCCTTGTTCGGATGGCGTTCGGCGGTCGGAGTCACCGACCTTCTAGCCATCGCTGATCCTCTTTTCATTTTCCTTTGGTTTTGTCTTCCATCACACTTGGTTCCAATCCCATCAATGACATGTTGTGTTTTTAACCCTCATGTCCTTGTCGGTGACTGTTTATTGTAAGTGCTTGTGCACGTCTGTCCTGGTGTGCGTCGGGTTATGTTCCCATTATTTGATTGTCCTGTTTTCCGGTGGGTTTTTTGTTATTAAACTGCGCCGTTTGGAAACACAGTTTTTGCTCTCCTGCGTCTGACTTCTCTGCCGCCAGTACGCACCCCTTACAGAATCACCTACCTGACTATGTAGTCAGCAGGAGCAGGTACCCCGGGTATAGGGGTGGAGGAGCGCGTCCGGGAGCACGCTGCAATGCTCTGCCTTCTTGGCACCGCCATGGACTGCGTTGTCCAAACTATGGACCACTGGGAGAGACAGGGAGTTCTTCCAGCACCTCCACCAGCACAACCGGGGTCTTCTCTGAGCGCCCCTCTCCCTCCTGGTCCCAGTGGGATTCGTCTCTCCCTGCCCCAGGAATAGGATAGAAAGGCTGCGAACTGCCGGGGGTTCCAGCTCGTGCACTATCTGTGGCCGCAGAGGTCACACTGAAGGTCAGTGCCGGGTTGGTTCCTCTGGGGATCAAGGCAGCAGGCAGTGCGCTCTGGTGTCACCCCAGGTGAGCCGGCACCATTTTCACCCAGAGCCCTCTGTTGCACATGGTTGTGTATGTCACTTTCCCCGAGTATTCCCTGCATTCCCAGCTTAAGGCACTCGTTGATTCAGGCGCGGCTGGGAATTTTATTGATAGAGCGTTAGCCTATAGTTTAGGGATCCCCATTGTTTCCGTGGCTGTGCCTTTCCCCGTTCACGCCTTAGATAATCGACCATTGGGTTGATTAAGGAGGTCACCGCTCCTTTGGGCATGGTGACGCAGGGGGGTCACAAGGAGAATTAGTATCTTCCTTATTGACTCTCCTGCATTTCCTATGGTGCTACTCTGGTTAGCTTGTCATAACCCCACAGTTTCTTGGCCACAGAGGGCTCTCATGGGGTGGTCGCGAGAGTGCTCAGGTAGGTGTTTAGGGGATTCTGTTGGTGCTAGTATGGTGGAGAGTCCAGACCAGGTCTCCACCGTGCGCATTCCCCCTGAATATGCCGATTTGGCTCTCGACTTCTCTAAAAAGAAGACTACTCAATTACCACCTCATCGACGCGCGATAAATCTCCTGGTAGACGCTGCACTTCCCAGGAGTCATGCGTATATCCCCTCTCACAGGCAGAGACAGAGGCTATGGAAACATATGTCTCTGAATCCCTGCGTCAGGGGTACATTCGGTCCTCCACTTCACCCGCCTCCTCGAGTTTATTGTTTGTGAAGAAGAAGGAGGGAGGTCTGCACCCGTGTATTGACTATTGGGGTCTGAATCAGATCACTGTGAGGTATAGTTACCCGCTACCGCTCATAGCCACAGCGATTGAGTCAATGCACAGGGTGTGCTTCTTCACCAAACTAGATCTCAGGAGCGCTTACAACCTGGTGCGTATCCGGGAGGGAGACGAGTGGAAGACAGCTTTCAGTACCATCTCAGGGCACTATGAGTACCTCGACATGCTGTACGGGTTGATGAATGCGCCATCAGTCTTCCAAGCCTTTGTAGACAAGATTTTCAGGGACCTGCACTGGCAGGGTGTGGTGGTGTATATTGATGACATTTTGATATACTCCCTTCTCGTAGGCCTATTACATGGACAATGTCATTTTTATTGATACTTTTGTCACTGTCAGCAGAATAGACTACCCTTTAATTTGTCCTATTAAAAAAAGATGTTGATAATGTCTCCAGTCATATATAAAGTGTAGTAGAATGGCATGAAATGTGCTAATACATGGCACCAGCCTTATGCATGGTGTCCCCGGTTCGCCAACCCAGTGCGGGCTATTCCACCTCGCCGCACTGGCCTGGCTACGGGGAGCATTCAACCAGGTAAGGTTGGGCAGGCTCGGTGCTCAAGAGCTCCAGTGCGCCTGCACGGTCCGATCTACCCAGTGCCACCTCCACTCACCAGCCCTCCGGTGGCAGCCCCCCCCTCCGAACCATGCTGTCTCTCTGTCTTCTCCCTACAGGTGCTCCCGCCTGTCCACGCTGCCAGAGCCTTCCTCCTGCCCAGCGATGTCAAAGTCTCCCGTCTGTCCTGAGCCACCAGAGTCTCCCGTCTGTCCTGAGCCGCCAGAGTCTCCCGTATGTCCTGAGCTGCAAGAGTCTCCCGTCTGTCCTGAGCCACCAGAGCCGTCAGCCAGCCAGGAGCTGCCAGAACCGTCAGCCAGCCAAGAGACGCAAGAGCCGTCAGTCATCCAGGAGCTGCCAGAGCCGCCAGCCAGCCAGGAGCCGCCAGAGCCGTCAGTCAGCCAGGCGATGCCAGAATCGCCCTTCACTCCGGAGCTGCCGGAGTCTCCCGCCTGTCCGGCACTGCCGGAGTCTCCCATCCATTCAGGACCCATGGTTAGGGTCCCCAGTCGGAGGTCGGCGGCGAGGGTCGCCGCTCATAAGAAGCCACTGGGGCGGTTGAGGAGGCGGACAAAAACTGTGGTGAAGTGGGGTCCCCGTCCCGCGCCAGAACCGCCACCACGGACAGATGCCCACCCAGACCCTCCCCTATAGGTTCAGGTTTTGCGGCCGGAGTCCGCACCTTTGGGGGGGGATTACTGTCACTTTCTGACCTTTATGTCCTTTGTTTTGTCTTTATTTAGTATGGCCAGGGCGTGAGTTGGGGTGGGCAGTCTATGTGTGTTTTTCTATGTTAGGGTTTTGAGTTCAGCCTAGTATGGTTCTCAATCAGAGGCAGGTGTCGTTAGTTGTCTCTGATTGAGAATCATATTTAGGTATCCTGGGTTTCACTTTTGGTTTGTGGGTGTTTGTTTCCGTGTGAAGGTTTGTTGCCTCACGGTACTGTTTCGGTTTTCGTTCATGTTCACGTTTATTGTTTTATATTTCATAGTGTTCAGTTTATATCTTAAAATAAACGTTATGGACACTTACCACGCTGCGCATTGGTCCTCCGATCCTTCTCGCTTCTCCTCCCCAGAAGAGGAGGAGGAATGCCGGTACAGTTTCATTGAGTTGTAAGATAGTACTTTTGCACATATAACACACTGTGGCTGAGGTAAGGCACTACTCCCAGTATACACTACTGTTCAAAAGTTTGGGGTCACTTAAATGTCCTTGTTTTTTAAAGAAAGCACATTTCTGTCCATTAAAATAACATAAAATGTATCAGAAATACAGTGTAGACATTGTTATTTCACCTTCATTTCTCAGAACAAGAATAGACTGATGAGTTTCAGAAGAAAGTTTTGTTTCTGGTAATTTTGAGCCTGTAATCGAACCCACAAATGCTGATGCTCCAGATACTCAACTAGTCTAAAGAATGCCAGTTTTATTGCTTCTTTAATCATGACAACAGTTTTCAGCTGTGTTAACATAATTTCAAAAGGGTTTTCTAATGATCAATTAGCCTTTTTTAATTATACATTTGGATTAGCTAACACAACGTGCCATTGGAACATAGGAGTGATGGTTGCTGATAATGGGCCTCTGTATGCCTATGTAGACATTCCATGAAAGACCAGCCATTTCCAGCGACAATAGTTATTTACAACATTAACAATGTCTGCACCGTATTTCTGAAAATGTTTATGTTATTTTAATTGACAAAACAATGAGCTTTTCTTTCAAAACCCAGGATAATTCTAAGTGACCAAAACTTTTTAATGGTAGTGTACGTGAACCCCAAATCAATGTAGTCGTATTTGCACCTCTACGATGGTCCAATGTCCCTGTCTGTTGTTCGGTGCTTTCCTGGGTAAGGGGCAGTAGCTCTTCGGCTGCATCAGATTCACAACTGTCAGTGTCCATGCTAGCTGGGCTAACAACAAATGTAGAATTACTGATGCTAGCATTGGATGTGCTCGTGGAAGCTGAACAACTTGTGTCGTCTGTCACGTCCTGACCTTAGTTCCTTTTTTATGTCTCTATTTTAGTTTGGTCAGGGCGTGAGATGGGGTGGGCATTCTATGTTTTGTTCTGTGTGTTAGATTTCTATGTGTTTGGCCTGGTATGGCTCCCAATCAGAGGCAGCTGTCAATCGTTGTCTCTGATTTAGAACCATACTTAGGCAGCCTGTTTTCCCACTATGGGTTGTGGGTAGTTGTTTTCTGTTTTGTGTTTCTGTACCTGACAGGACTGTTTCGTTTTCGTTCATTCTCTTTGTTATTTTGTTTTGTGTTCAGTTTAAATAAAAATAACATGAACACTTACCACGCTGTGCTTTGGTCCACACCTTCTTTATACGACGACCGTTACATCATCGACAGGTGCAGGTGTAGTACTGTTGGTATATGTCTCTATGGTCGCGGACCTTACTCCTTTTGAACCATGAATCCATTTTTGAGCAAACGGAATGAGCAGCAGCTACGTTTGGCTATATACGGACCATTGGTGGAATTCCCGCAAGAGAGTAACGGTTAATGTGATTGGATGTTAATTATTTGACTAGGCTACCTGTATTTGACATTGTGTTATTTCGCTGAACAATAGATGGTTTAATTTTATTTTTGGCAGTGAAACAAGGCTACTCAGTAGAGAAAAAAAACACACGATATGTATAGCCCTGTTGAAAAATATAAATCGACTGTTTGAAAATGTGGGAAGCTTTTTGGGAAGCTCCATGCTATACACGCTCAGCCATGCGTTATTCGCCTAAATTATGACCATCCAATCTTCTCATCACATTTCCAATAGTAGGCTATTTTACATAAGAAACAGCATTATGCTTTATTATAAAAGGTGCATTTTTATGTGCTTTATATGTTTGCCAATTAGGCTACACCGGTTGTAAAGCAGATTAATGTGCTTAATTTTAAGAATTGAGACATAAATATATCAGCACAAGAAAGCTGGGATCCTCTTTCATATAATGGCCAGTCAAAACTCTGTTTTCACATGCAACTGCGCACTGACTGAGTTTATAAGAACACATGTTTCACTAGGCTCTGTAGGCTATGTGCTCTCTTGTGTCCCAGGGGTTCTAGGTCTGTAGGCTATGTGCTCTCTTGTGTCCCAGGGGTTCTAGGTCTGTAGGCTATGTGCTCTCTTGTGTCCCAGGGGTTCTAGGTCTGTAGGCTATGTGCTCTCTTGTGTCCCAGGGGTTCTAGGTCTGTAGGCTATGTGCTCTCTTGTGTCCCAGGGGTTCTAGGTCTGTAGGCTATGTGCTCTCTTGTGTCCCAGGGGTTCTAGGTCTGTAGGCTATGTGCTCTCTTGTGTCCCAGGGGTTCTAGGTCTGTAGGCTATGTGCTCTCTTGTGTCCCAGGGGTTCTAGGTCTGTAGGCTATGTGCTCTCTTGTGTCCCAGGGGTTCTAGGTCTGTAGGCTATGTGCTCTCTTGTGTCCCAGGGGTTCTAGGTCTGTAGGCTATGTGCTCTCTTGTGTCCCAGGGGTTCTAGGTCTGTAGGCTATGTGCTCTCTTGTGTCCCAGGGGTTCTAGGTCTGTAGGCTATGTGCTCTCTTGTGTCCCAGGGGTTCTAGGTCTGTAGGCTATGTGGTCTCTTACCGTGTCCCAGGGGTTCTAGGTCTGTAGGCTATGTGCTCTCTTACCGTGTCCCAGGGGTTCTAGGTCTGTAGGCTATGTGCTCTCTTGTGTCCCAGGGGTTCTAGGTCTGTAGGCTATGTGCTCTCTTGTGTCCCAGGGGTTCTAGGTCTGTAGGCTATGTGCTCTCTTGTGTCCCAGGGGTTCTAGGTCTGTAGGCTATGTGCTCTCTTGTGTCCCAGGGGTTCTAGGTCTGTAGGCTATGTGCTCTCTTGTGTCCCAGGGGTTCTAGGTCTGTAGGCTATGTGCTCTCTTGTGTCCCAGGGGTTCTAGGTCTGTAGGCTATGTGCTCTCTTGTGTCCCAGGGGTTCTAGGTCTGTAGGCTATGTGCTCTCTTGTGTCCCAGGGGTTCTAGGTCTGTAGGCTATGTGCTCTCTTGTGTCCCAGGGGTTCTAGGTCTGTAGGCTATGTGGTCTCTTACCGTGTCCCAGGGGTTCTAGGTCTGTAGGCTATGTGCTCTCTTACCGTGTCCCAGGGGTTCTAGGTCTGTAGGCTATGTGCTCTCTTGTGTCCCAGGGGTTCTAGGTCTGTAGGCTATGTGCTCTCTTGTGTCCCAGGGGTTCTAGGTCTGTAGGCTATGTGCTCTCTTGTGTCCCAGGGGTTCTAGGTCTGTAGGCTATGTGGTCTCTTACCGTGTCCCAGGGGTTCTAGGTCTGTAGGCTATGTGGTCTCTTACCGTGTCCCAGGGGTTCTAGGTCTGTAGGCTATGTGGTCTCTTACCGTGTCCCAGGGGTTCTAGGCCTGTAGGCTATGTGGTCTCTTACCGTGTCCCAGGGGTTCTAGGCCTGCAGGCTATGTGGTCTCTTACCGTGTCCCAGGGGTTCTAGGCCTGCAGGCTGCGTTTAGAGTTATTTGGCCACGTTAGTTATGATACAAACCTTGTCAGAAAATATAGGCCTATGGGCTATGCTACATGACATGCGCGACTATGATTTGAAAAAGTTGCACAAAAAAAAGCATGCGCTGTTTCTTGCCTTATGCACATACTGGGCACCATTAACATATTATAATATTGTCCCCCATTAGACTAGTTTAATCTTGCCTTTACATATACTAAATAGGGATGCTCGATATATTGTGAACATATTGGAATCGGACGATATTAGTTAAAAATGCCAACATCGGTATTAGCCGATGTCTAGTTTAACGCCAAACGTGCAAAACCGATGTCAAAGCAGGCATGCATACCTATTTAACGAAGGTAAATGACATAATGACGCCACCTAAAAGTTTGCACTATTTGTGCAACACAGCATTCCTAAACTAGCCCACAATGTATGCTGTGTGGATCGAGTAGTCAACGAGTAAAAATGTCAGCAAGACAACTCAAAGGTGAAATCCATTAAAGCCAAGATAATGGGATTCATTGCCCTTGACAATCAACCGTTCTCTGTCGTTGGTAATGTTGACTTTTGCCAACTGGTCGAGCACCAGTTAACACTACCAAGTGCGCTATTTTTCTGATATTGCCCTACCGGAGTTACACAGTAATCTCATCACTGCTATTATCTTGACGACATACATACTATGGAACGCTGCTTGACTCTTTGCATGTCAAAAAATATATAGTAGCATTGTCAAAGCTGTACAAAAAAGTCTGCAAACAAGCAAACACTGGCCAAGAACGATGTGTTTACAATACCGCATTGGTAATAAAGCATCATTTGTTCGACCGCAACTTCTGGGGTAGCTAGGTTTAGCTTGGTACATAGCTAGCACCAATTCAACCAGCCTGAACACAATGACCAGTAAAAACTGCTGTCATTTTCATTATTCTGAGCAATGATTCAGGAATCCTTGTAAGTATTAGCTAGGTTGACACATGTTGTTCGCCTATTGCAATTGAACATTAACATGAATCAAAAAAGAACTGTCTTTAACCCCCTTAAATTAGGGTTATTTTAGATGCCACCTAGCTATATAGTTAGCTAGGTACAGTGCCTTGCGAAAGTATTCGGCCCCCTTGAACTTTGCGACCTTTTGCCACATTTCAGGCTTCAAACATAAAGATATAAAACTGTATTTTTTGTGAAGAATCAACAACAAGTGGGACACAATCATGAAGTGGAACGACATTTATTGGATATTTCAAACTTTTTTAACAAATCAAAAACTGAAAAATTGGGCGTGCAAAATTATTCAGCCCCTTTACTTTCAGTGCAGCAAACTCTCTCCAGAAGTTCAGTGAGGATCTCCGAATGATCCAATGTTGACCTAAATGACTAATGATGATAAATACAATCCACCTGTGTGTAATCAAGTCTCCGTATAAATGCACCTGCACTGTGATAGTCTCAGAGGTCCGTTAAAAGCGCAGAGAGCATCATGAAGAACAAGGAACAGACCAGGCAGGTCCGAGATACTGTTGTGAAGAAGTTTAAAGCCGGATTTGGATACAAAAAGATTTTCCAAGCTTTAAACATCCCAAGGAGCACTGTGCAAGCGATAATATTGAAATGGAAGGAGTATCAGACCACTGCAAATCTACCAAGAACTGGCCGTCCTTTTAAACTTTCAGCTCATACAAGGAGAAGACTGATCAGAGATGCAGCCAAGAGGCCCATGATCACTCTGGATGAACTGCAGAGATCTACAGCTGAGGTGGGAGACTCTGTCCATAGGACAACAATCAGTCGTATATTGCACAAATGTGGCCTTTATGGAAGAGTGGCAAGAAGAAAGCCATTTCTTAAAGATATCCATAAAAAGTGTTGTTTAATGTTTGCCACAAGCCACCTTGGAGACACACCAAACATGTGGAAGAAGGTGCTCTGGTCAGATGAAACCAAAATTGAACTTTTTGGCAACAATGCAAAACGTTATGTTCGGCATAAAAGCAACACCCTGAACACACCATCCCCACTGTCAAACATGGTGGTGGCAGCATCATGGTTTGGGCCTGCTTTTCTTCAGCAGGGACAGGGAAGATGGTTAAAATTGATGGGAAGATGGATGGAGCCAAATACAGGACCATTCTGGAAGAAAACCTGATGGAGTCTACAAAAGACCTGAGACTGGGACGAAGATTTGTCTTCCAACAAGACAATGATCCAAAACATAAAGCAAAATCTACAATGGAATGGTTCAAAAATAAACATATCCAGGTGTTAGAATGGCCAAGTCAAAGTCCAGACCTGAATCCAATCGAGAATCTGTGGAAAGAACTGAAAACTGCTGTTCACAAATGCTCTCTATCCAACCTCACGGAGCTCGAGCTGTTTTGCTAGGAGGAATGGGAAAAAATGTCAGTCTCTCGATGTGCAAAACTGATAGAGACATACCCCAAGCGACTTACAGCTGTAATCGCAGCAAAAGGTGGCGCTACAAAGTATTAACTTAAGGGGGCTGAATAATTTTGCACGCCCAATTTTTCAGTTTTTGATTTGTTAAAAAAGTTTGAAATATCCAATAAATGTCGTTCCACTTCATGATTGTGTCCCACTTGTTGTTGATTCTTCACAAAAAATACAGTTTTATATCTTTATGTTTGAAGCCTGAAATGTGGCAAAAGGTCGCAAAGTTCAAGGGGGCCGAATACTTTCGCAAGGCACTGTATCTATATAGTTAGCTAGGTATCTATATAGTTAGCTAGGTATCTATATAGTTAGCTAGGTATCTATAGCTACTGAAACAGATTATGTTGTGTTATTTGACATGTCAAATAGAGTCATTAGACGTGTATCTTTTTTGACACGCAAAGACCCAAACGGCGTTCCATAGAAATCATGGTTGAGAATGAAACGACTGAACAAATTAACAACGAAACAGCACAGCAAATAAGTGAAAGAAATAGGTTTTGATTATGTTTTACTGGTAGTGGGGACATACATAAATGCCAACAAAATAACATTTTGGTCAGTGTGGGGTGTGTGTAACCTTTATTTAACTAGGCAAGTCAGTTAAGAAAAAAATAGTATTTACAATGACGGCCTGGACAACGCTGGGCCAATTGTGTGCTGCCCTATGGGCCAATCACGGCCGGATGTGATACAGCCTGGATTCGAACCATGGACTGTAGAGACAGTCTTGCACTGAGGTGCAGAGCCTTAGACCGCTGCGTCCATGTGTGTGTTAACCATTTATCTATACTAGAATGCTTAAGACCGTGAAAAAATGTAATATTGGTATCAGGGTTTTTTTGGCAAGGAAAATATTGAATATTGGTATCTGCCAAAAATGTCATATCGGTGCATCACTAATACTAAATATTATATGTATGAAATGAGTTTGGATTATTATCATGCAGCTATCAGAATAGGGGCAGAGGGAAGAATAAATGTAATACATACTCTATGAAGATGGCGCCGAAGAACATGGCTGACGTTTTACTTTCTCCCGACCAATTGTGCTTTTTTGTTCGTTTTTTTGCATGTTGCGTAACTTATTTTGTACTTATTGTGTACATAATGTTGCTGCTACCATCTCTTATGACCAAAAATAACTTCTGGACAGAACAGCGATTACTCACCACGGACTGGAATAAACTTTTCCTCTAATGAGTCCGACGAGAAGGATATCTTGCTTTCATTGGAACAGGACCAGATCCCCCCCTTTTGTGTGAAGAAAAGACACAGGAAAAGGTGCTGCAGATCGGGCATCCTTCTTAGAATCAGTAGGCGAGCGAGTAAACTCACACTGCCATCTGTTCTTCTTGCTAACGTGCAATCATTGGAAAATATAATGGATAACCTACAATTAAGATTATCCTACCAAGGGGACATTAAAAGCTGTAACATCTTATGTTTCACGAGACGTGGCTGAACGACAATATGGACAATATAGAGCTAGCGGGATTTTCCATGCACCGGCAGAACAGAGACGCTACCTCTGGTAAGACGAGGGGTGAGGGTGTGTGTCTAATAACAGCTGGTGCGCGATGTCTAATATTAAAGAAGTCTCGAGGTATTGCTCACATTTACATTTACATTTAAGTCATTTAGCAGACGCTCTTATCCAGAGCGACTTACAAATTAGAGTACCTTATGATAAGCTGTAGACCACACTATCTACCAAGAGAGTTCTCATCTATATTATACGTAACTGTCTACTTAACACCACAGAACGAAGCTGGCACTAAAGGCCGCTCTCAACCAATTCTATAAGGCCATAAGCAAAGAAGAAAATGCATTGGACTAGTAACCAGAAGGTTGCAAATCCCCGAGCTGACAAGGTACAAATCTGTCGTTCTGCCCCTGAACAGGCAGTTAACCCACTGTTCCTAGGCCGTCATTGAAAATAAGAATTTGTTCTTAACTGACTTGCCTAGTTAAATAAAGGTTAAAAAAAATATTAAAAAATAGGTCTACACGGACAAGTTCTGGCCTGGTTTAGATTTTATCTGTCGGAAAGATATCAGTTTGTTCTCCGTTAATGGTTTGTCCTCTGACAAATCAACTGTAAATTTCGGTGTTCCTCAAGGTTCTGTTTTAGGACCACTATTGTTTTCACTATATATTTTACCTCTTGGGGATGTAATTCGAAAACATAATGTTAACTTTCACTGCTATGCGGATGACACACAGCTGCACATTTCAATGAAACATGGTGAAGCCCCAAAATTGCCCTCACTAGAAGCCTGTGTTTCAGACATAAGGAAGTGGATGGCTGTAAACTTTCTACTTGGACAAAACAGAGATGCTTGTTCTAGGTCCCAAGAAACAAAGAGATCTTCTGTTGAATCTGACAATTAATCTTAATGGTTGTACAGTCGTCACAAATAAAACTGTGAAGGACCTCTGCATTACCCTGGACCCTGATCTCTCTTTTGACAAACATATCAAGACTGTTTCAAGGACTGCTTTTTTCCATCTACGTAACATTGCAAAAATCTGAAACTTTCTGTCCAAAAATGATGCAGAAAAATTAATCCATGCTTTTGTTACTTCTAGGTTAGACTACTCCAATGCTCTACTTTCCGGCTACCCGGATAAAGCACTAAATAAACTTCAGTTAGTGCTAAATACGGCTGCTAGAATCCTGACTAGAACCAAAAAATGTGATCATATTACTCCAGTGCTAGCCTCCCTACACTGGCTTCCTGTCAAGGCAAGGGCTGATTTCAAGGTTTTACTGCTAACCTACAAAGCATTACATGGGCTTGCTCCTACCTATCTCTCTGATTTGGTCCTGCTGTACATACCAACACGTACGCTACGGTCACAAGACGCAGGCCTCCTAATTGTCCCTAGAATTTCTTAGCAACTAGCTGGAGGCAGGGCTTTCTCCTATAGAGCTCCGTTTTTATGGAATGGTCTGCCTACCCATGTGAGAGACGCAAACTCTGTCTCAACCTTTAAGTCTTTACTGAAGACTCATCTCTTCAGTGGGTCATTTGATTGAGTGTAGTCTGGCCCAGGAGTGTGAAGATGAACGGAAACGCTCTGGAGCAACGAACCGCCCTTGCTGTCTCTGCCTGGCCGGTCCTAGGACCATGCCTCAGGACTACCTGGCATGATGAATCCTTGCTGTCCCCAGTCCACCTGGCTGTGCTGCTGCTCCAGTTTCAACTGTTCTGCCTGCAGCTATATAATCCTGCCCGTATGTTAATTAGCCTATCAGAAGCTTCTACAGCCATGACATCATTTTCTGGAATTTTCCAAGCTGTTTAAAGGCACAGTCAACTTAGTGTATGTAAACTTCTGACCAACTGGAATTGTGATACAGTGAAATAATCTGGCTGTAAACAATTGTTGGAAAAATGACTTGTGTCATGCACAAAGTAGATGTCCTAGCCGACTTGCCCAAACTATAGTTTGTTAACAATACATTTGTGGAGTGGTTGAAAATGAGTTTTAATGACTCCAACCTAAGTGTATGTAAACTTCCGACTTCAACTGTACATGCACAAATTACATCAACTAACCTGTACCCCCCACACACTGACTCAGTACCGGTGCCCCTGGTACATAACCTCATTATTGTTATTCTTATTGTGTTACCTTTTATTATAACTTTTTATTTTAGTCTACTTGGTAAATATTTTCTTGACTCTTCTTGAACTGCACTGTTGGTTAAGGGCTTGTAAGTAAGCATTTCATAGTAAAGTCTACACTTGTTGTATTCTGCGCATGTGACAAATATAGTTTGATTTGATGTAAATACACTTAAGTAGCAAATAGAGGGCGCATTTTCTATGGTTAATATTCATGCAGCCAAGTAGGCTATACTCCTGTTGTAAAAGCGAAGCAATGTGCTTAATATTAGGAACGTTGATAAATAAATATAGTCTGCTTAGCCTATAGAAAGCTCTTTTTAAAAGAGACCAAAAAAATTCCCCCAATTGATTAGACTATAGAACTGTTGTGCAACATGAGCTCATGGGCACTCATGAAGTGTTTGATTCGATTTTCGATTTACATTTCTATTGATGTCAGAGTGATTAGAGAGACAGTACGGTGCTGAGTAATAGCACATTAGCAACTGACTGTTAGCAAGTTTGGTACTCTACTAATGATCATCAGCACCATCAGAGCGCAGTTTTGGAGAAGCCTAGTTACCGTTAAACAGTCACGTGGAATTTGACTGCGGTCATGACTCGTAACCACCAGTGTGGCGGTAATACCGTCACCATAACAGCCCTGCCCTAAAACTAAAGTAAACCTCTCTCCCTCCCTTACTTGTGACAAGTGTTGGGGTTAAAGGTGAAGCCAGGTTCAGGTATGGGGGTGGTCGGCAGGTAGGTGGGGTCTGGGTTTTCCCTATGGAAACAGCTCAGTCTGTCCTCGCCCTCCATCTGGCAGCAGTGGTGTTGGCGTGTCTTCACTCGGGACTCCTCAGTACAGAATGTGGACAGGGTCTGTTCCCACTGTAAGTGACATATACAAACATCAATTCACACATGAAAAATAGAGATAAAATAGGTCCTAAAATGGTGAAGATACAACTTTAGTGGGCCTGACTCATGAATGCCTTCCCCTCTACACAGCTACACAGCTATACAGATAGACTCCAAGGCTAATCTGTTGTGTCTGTATGGGCTTTCCTTCTACTGAGTCTCATCTTCCCTGAGCATCCTCTGTCCTCATCACTACTGCATCTGTGCACCTAGAAGGTGGTTCTGTTGGTACACTAGGAGTGAATGGACCTAAACAGAACTGAACACAACACAACATGAAAGGACAGAATGGAACAGGACAGAATCCAATGTTGCCACAGAAACACTCACCGCCTGTGTAACGCAGCACAGCGTCACTTCCTGGACCTGCTGTGTCCCATTCCCATGGCAACATGCGCTGTACCAGGACTCTACCCGGTTGACTGCTTCAGCTTGACGACGAAAGTCACTTCCACCGTTTAGGGGGAGGGAGTAGAAAGGGAACCGCGGACGATGGATGCTATGGAGACAGATGGCCTGGAGGTTCTTATGGGAGGGCCGGCCGGGGGGGAAGAGGGTACTGGGGTAGGAATTCCAAAACGAGCGAGGCCCAGCCCTTGGCCGAACTCTAGGTGTAAAGTCTGTGTCCGGGTACATGGTGATCTCCCCTGGAAGACAAATATACACACAGCACTGTGAGGGCATTGAAACACACACACAGTGTCACACACACACACACACACAGTCACACCACACACACACACACACACGCACGCACGCACGCACGCACGCACGCACGCACGCACGCACGCACGCACGCACGCACGCACGCACGCACGCACGCACGCACACACACACACACACACACACACACACACACACACACACACACACACACACACACACACACACACACACACACACACACACACACACACACACACACACACATAACAGGTCAGGAAGGGATCTGTTATCTGTGGAAGGGATGAGAGAATGTAAACACACACGCCCACACGTACTAGTTAATAAATAAGCCATAGCACTCTGACCATGTGATGTCAGTACTGTTGTTTACCACCTAGATTTGTGGAAATCATGAAATCAGAATACTTAAAGCTAATATGTAACTTTTTGTGTGACCCAATTCACATAGAAATGTGACTTATAGATCTGTTATTCTCATTGACAGCAAGTCTAAGAAGCGGGAGATCTGTTCTAAGTGTACTATTTCTATGATTCCCATTTCTTAAGTTACATTTTTGCTTCTGGTTTTGTATAGCAGCTTCAAACAGCTGAAAATATAAATATTTTTGCCTATTGAAAATGTATTTTATAGCGGTTTAGATGGTAGAATGATTCTCAACACTATACATTGCTTGTTTTTTCACAAACTGAAATTAACTTTTTGAATTTTATCAAGCAGGAAATTGCAGAGCGACTTCTGCATATTGCACCTTTAATTAACATGGTGTGAATTCTCTAGTCTAGATGTTTGTTATACCTAGAATAATAGTTCTACTGTTAGTAGACTTTGACAAAGTTGTTCCACACTAAACTGGTGGAATGGAATGTATCACATCCAACAAATAATGTTTTTCTTCATGATCTTGATAGGGCATAAAAATGGCCTCTTCTGTGCACTTCTAACAGACCATGCACAAACAGAAGGGGAGCCATAAACACATACCAGGACATAAAACAAGGACAGAAAGAACTGATGACTACATGCAAAAACCTTGTAAGCTACAAACCTTCAGACGAGCACACCAGCACTAATGCACACCAGCACGCTAGAGCCCAAGACCAACCCATTTTGAGTACTGATACTGGAGTTATCCTTGTCCTCTTTCACTGGACTGTTTCAACTCCCTCTGTTTTGCCCTCTTTCACCCCCCACTCTCTTTCCCTGTGTTTAGCAAAGTTGTTCCAAAGCCACGCCAAGTTCAGGAAACGACTTGACAAACGACAGCTGGAATCCCTTCTTTTCAAACCGTTATGTCCTTATGGAGTGGTATGAAACAGAGAATGAGTGTGTGAGAGCTGTGAGAGAGCATAAATACATTTATGGTTGTTCTGTGATTGGAGGGAAAAGAGGGAGATATTTTCCCACCATTAGTCAGCAGTGCTATGTATTCATGGATGGAAGCCAGTCTCCCCCCCCCCAAACTTGGCCAATAACAAAATAAATAATTGTCCTTCATTTCGCAAGAGGTTGAATGTTTCCTCACACTATGGAAAGCAACTGATTGTGCAAAACAGCGCCTCTCTGTATGTGTAATATCGAATGCAAGGGAAGCCAGCAAGCATTTGGTCTCCCTTGATAAAACACTTATAAAATAATAGCCAATCAGTGTTGAACTAAACCTAGTGAGCTCAACTGTGAATGGTCCTGGCACACCCAAAAAAGTGTCAAGGAAGCCAGTTTGGATTTGGCTGCAGTCCAATCACATCACATCATGTCACATCCAGAAACAATTTGAATCTTGTTGTGTTGTTGTCCTCCAGTGACTAGCTAGCTAAAATTGTCCTAAATTAGCCATGGATGAAGATAGGGATTTGGGCTTGTGGTTTTACTTAATTCTCCATACTGGCCAATGATTATGACAGCGATTCTGATCCAACCATAACATGTATAGTGTCTCTTGCCTGAGAGGATGGAAGTTCAATACGTAGCCAGATGTAGAAGGCTAATGTTAACCAGCTGGCTCATCATTGCCCATGAGAGCAAGTTAGGCTACTGAGCAAGCATTTTTGCCAGGTAGCCTAGGACAACAAAAACTAAAAGCGTGTACTGTATGACAGAGTCATAGAACGTTTCGTCCACATGAAAGAGAGGAGGCGTTGCTAGAAATGTGACTTATAGATATGTTATTCTCATTGGACAGTGCAGTTAGATTAACAAGAATTTAAGCCTTCTGCCAATATCAGATATGTCTCGCATTAGCCTACGTTAGCTAAACCGGTTCATACACATATACAGTGGGGCAAAAAGGTATTTAGTCAGCCACCAATTGTGCAAGTTCTCCCACTTAAAAAGATGAGAGAGGCCTGTAATTTTCATCATAGGTACACTTCAACTATGACAGACAAAATGAGGAAACAAAATCCAGAAAATCACATTGTAGGATTTTTTAATGAATTTATTTGCAAATTATGGTGGAAAATAAGTATTGGGTAGTCTATGAATCAAACACACACACCGTTGAGGACGGCTCAAAGCAGGAATGTCTGTGTGTTTTATCATAGATGTGTCGTTAAAACATGTACATTCTACCAGTGTGCAGCTGCATGCACTGAGCTCTCTCCCGCTATGTTTCTTCAAGCTCTCTCCCTTCCTGGCATGCAATTAAACATCCTATTTTGTACATTGGGAAAACAGACAATACAGGAACACCAGTCATTTTTTAAATCATATCAGCAGTTTATTGGAAGCCTTTTCAATGGGAATCACCATGGTAACACTTAGGAGACAAACTGACAGAGAGAATGTTAAAGCAACAAATATAAGACAAATACCTAAGACAACAACATAGCAAGGCAGCAACACATGACAACACAGTATGGTAGCAACACAACATAACAACAACATGGTAGCAACACAATATGGTAGCAACACAAAACATGGTACAAACATTATTGGGCACAGACAACAGCACAAAGGGCAAGAAGGTAGAGCCAACAATACATCACGCAAAGCAGTCACAACTATCAGTAAGAGTGTCCATGACTGAGTATTTGAATGAAGAGATTGAGATAAAACTGTCCCGTTTGAGTGTTTGTTGCAGCTCATTGCAGTGGCTAGCTAGAGCAAACTGAAAAGAGGAGCAACCCAGGGATGTGTGCTTTGGGGACCTTTAACAGAATGTGACTGGTGAACTGGTGTTGTATGAGGGCTGCAGTAAATATCTCAGGTAGGGGGGGAGTGAGGCCTAAGAGGGTTTTATAAATAAGCATCAACCAGTGGGTCTTGCGACGGGTATACCAAGATGACCAGTTTACAGAGGAGTATAGAGAGCAGTGATGTGTCATATAAGGAGCACTGGTGACAAATCTGATGGCCGAATGGTACAGAACATCTATCCGCCCGAGAACACCCTTACCTGCCGATCTATAAATTATGTCTCTGTAATCTAGCATGGGTAGGATCATCATCTGAATCAGGGTTAGTTTGGCAGCTGGGGTGAAAGAGGAGTGATTATGATACAGAATACCAAGTCTAGATTTGACTTTAGCCTGCAGCTTTGATATGTGCTGAGAGAAGGAAAGTGCACCATCTAGCCATACTCCCAAATACTTGTATGAGGTGACTAGCTCAAGCTCTAAACCCTCAGAGGTAGTAATAACACTTGTGGGAGGAGGGCATTCTTCTTACCAAACCACATTACCTTTGTTTTGGAGGTGTTCAGAACTTGAGAAAGCTTGTTGGACACAAAGAAAGCTTTGTTGTAGAAAATGTAATACAAAATCCTGGGAGGAGCCAGCTGAGTACAAGACTATCATCTGCATATATTTATGGATGAGAGAGCTTCCTTTTGCCTGAGCTATGTTGTTTATGTAAATTGAGAAGAGTGTGGGGCCTAGGATTGAGCCTTGGGGTACTCCCTTGGTGACAAGCAGTGGCTGAGACAGCAGATTTTCTTTCAGCAGATTAGCAAACCAGCCCAAAGACCCCTTCGAGACACCAATACTCCTTAGCCGGCCCACAAGAATGGAATGATCTACCGTATTAAAAGCTTTGGCCAAGTGAATAAAAATAGCAGCATAATATTGCTTAGAATCAAGGGCAATGGTGACATCATTGATGACCTTTAAGGTTGTAGTGACACATCCATAACCTGAGCAGAAACCAGATTGCATTCCTGAGAGTACAGTACAGACATCAAGAAAGTCAGTCAGTTGATTATTGACAAGTTTTTCCAACACTTTTGACAAACAGGGCAAAAGATAAATCGGCCTATTTTTTTATTTCACCTTTATTTAACCAGGTAGGCTAGTTGAGAACAAGTTCTCATTTACAACTGCGACTTGGCCAAGATAAAGCAAAGTAGTGCGCCACAAACAACAACACAGTTACACATGGAATTAACAAACATACAGTCAAGAATACAATAGAAAAAGTCTATATACAATGTGTGCAAATGAGATAGGATAAGGGAGGTAAAGGCAATAAATAGGCCATAGTGTCGAAATAATTACAATAAATCAAATGTCTTTATATAGCCCTCCTTACATCAGCTGATATATCAAAGTGCTGTACAGAAACTCAGCCTATAACCCAAAACATCAAGCAATGCAGGTGTAGAAGCACGGTGGCTAGGAAAAACTCACTAGAAAGGCCAAAACCTCGGAAGAAACCTAGAGAGGAACCAGGCTATGAGGGGTGGCCAGTCCTCTTCTGGCTGTGCCAGGTGGAGATTATAACACGACATGGCCAAGATGTTCAAATGTTCATAAATGACCAGCATGGTCAAATAATGGTAATCACAGTGAACAGGTCAGGGTTCCATAGCTGCAGGCAGAACAGTTGAAACTGGAGCAGTAGCACAGCCAGGTGGACTGGGGACAACAAGGAGTCATCATGCCAGGTAGTCCTGAGGCATGGTCCTAGGGCTCAGGTCATCCGAGAGAGAGAAAGAAAGAGAGAAAGAGACAAGATGAGAGAGCATACTTAAATTCACACAGGACACGGGATAAGACAGGAGAAAAGCTCCAGATATAACAGACTGACCCTAGCCCCCCGACACATAAACTACTGCAGCATAAATACTGGAGGCTGAGACAGGAGGGGTCAGGAGACAATGTGACCCCATCCGATGATACCCCCGGACAGGGCCAAACAGGCAGGATATATAGCCATTAAAACACTGGAGTGATAGATGTGCAGAAGATGAGTGTGCAAGTAGAGATATTCGAGTGCAAAGGAGCAAAATAAATAAAATAAATAACAGTATGTGGATGAGGTAGTTGGATGGGATATTTACTGATGAGCTATGTACAGATGAGCTATGTACAGGTGCAGTGATCTGTGAGCTGCTCTGATATGAGTCTCCAGCTTCAGTGATTTTTGCAGTTCGTTCCAGTCATTGACAACAGAGAACTGGAAGGAAAGGCGGCCGAAGGAGGAATTGGCTTTGGTGGTGACCAGTGAAATATACCTGCTGGTGCGTGCTACGGGTGGGTGCTGCTATGGTGACCAGTGAGCTGTGATAAGGAAGGGCTTTATCTAGCAAAGACTTGTAGATGTCCTAGAGCCAGTGGGTTTGGCGATGTTTAGGAAGCGAGGGCCAGCCAACGAGAGCATACAGGTCTCAATGGTGGGTAGTATATGGGGCTTTGGTGACAAAACGGATGAAGCTGTGATAGACTGCATCCAATTTGCTGAGTTGAGTGTTGGAGGCTATTTTGTAAATTACATCGCCGAAGTCAAGGATCGGTAGGATATCAAACCAAATTAAATTTTATTTGTTACATACACATGGTGAGCAGATGCGAGTGTAGCGAAATGCTTGTGCTTCTATGCAGTAATAGCCAACGAGTAATCTAACCTAACAATTTCACAACAACTACCTGATACACACAAGTGTAAAGGGATGAAGAATATGTACAGATATATACATATGAGATGAGTAATGTAGGGTATATACAGTGCCTTGCGAAAGTATTCGGCCCCCTTGAACTTTGCGACCTTTTGCCACATTTCAGGCTTCAAACATAAAGATATAAAACTGTATTTGTTTGAGAAGAATCAACAACAAGTGGGACACAATCATGAAGTGGAACGACATTTATTGGATATTTCAAACTTTTTTAACAAATCAAAAACTGAAAAATTGGGCGTGCAAAATTATTCAGTCCCTTTACTTTCAGTGCAGCAAACTCTCTCCAGAAGTTCAGTGAGGATCTCCGAATGATCCAATGTTGACCTAAATGACTAATGATGATAAATACAATCCACCTGTGTGTAATCAAGTCTCCGTATAAATGCACCTGCACTGTGATAGTCTCAGAGGTCCGTTAAAAGCGCAGAGAGCATCATGAAGAACAAGGAACACACCAGGCAGGTCCGAGATACTGTTGTGAAGAAGTTTAAAGCCGGATTTGGATACAAAAAGATTTTCCAAGCTTTAAACATCCCAAGGAGCACTGTGCAAGCGATAATATTGAAATGGAAGGAGTATCAGACCACTGCAAATCTACCAAGAACTGGCCGTCCTTCTAAACTTTCAGCTCATACAAGGAGAAGACTGATCAGAGATGCAGCCAAGAGGCCCATGATCACTCTGGATGAACTGCAGAGATCTACAGCTGAGGTGGGAGACTCTGTCCATAGGACAACAATCAGTCTTATATTGCACAAATATGGCCTTTATGGAAGAGTGGCAAGAAGAAAGCCATTTCTTAAAGATATCCATAAAAAGTGTTGTTTAATGTTTGCCACAAGCCACCTGGGAGACACACCAAACATGTGGAAGAAGGTGCTCTGGTCAGATGAAACCAAAATTGAACTTTTTGGCAACAATGCAAAACGTTATGTTCGGCGTAAAAGCAACACCCTGAACACACCATCCCCACTGTCAAACATGGTGGTGGCAGCATCATGGTTTGGGCCTGCTTTTCTTCAGCAGGGACAGGGAAGATGGTTAAAATTGATGGGAAGATGGATGGAGCCAAATACAGGACCATTCTGGAAGAAAACCTGATGGAGTCTACAAAAGACCTGAGACTGGGACGGAGATTTGTCTTCCAACAAGACAATGATCCAAAACATAAAGCAAAATCTCCACAATGGAATGGTTCAAAAATAAACATATCCAGGTGTTAGAATGGCCAAGTCAAAGTCCAGACCTGAATCCAATCGAGAATCTGTGGAAAGAACTGAAAACTGCTGTTCACAAATGCTCTCTATCCAACCTCACGGAGCTCGAGCTGTTTTGCTAGGAGGAATGGGAAAAAATGTCAGTCTCTCGATGTGCAAAACTGATAGACATACCCCAAGCGACTTGCAGCTGTAATCGCAGCAAAAGGTGGCGCTACAAAGTATTCACTTAAGGGGGCTGAATAATTTTGCACGCCCAATTTTTCAGTTTTTGATTTGTTAAAAAAGTTTGAAATATCCAATAAATGTCGTTCCACTTCATGATTGTGTCCCACTTGTTGTTGATTCTGTCAGGATTTGGCCAGGGTTGTTCCGGTTTTTGGTCACTAGATGCCCCCATTGTGCCTTTTGACCTTTTGTTTTCCCTTGATCCCCATTATTATTTGCACCTGTGCCTCGTTTCCCCTGATTGTATTTAAACCCTTTGTTTTCCTCAGTTCTTTGCTCTGTGTTTGTATGTTAGCACCCAGCCCTAGTACTCTGTGAACTCTTGTTGATCCCGGTGGACTCTCTTGTGGAATTCTGTTTTTTGTTCTTGTTTGTTTGTTTTTGAGTATTTTTTAGGCTTTTTGTGCTATACCTTCCACCTTGTGGATTTACCTTTTTGTCTTGGAGGATTACCTTTGTTCTTGTGGAATTCCTTTTGAGGTTGTGGAGTTACATGTTTTCCTGAAGAACTTCACTTTTTACTTCATTAAATACACCGTCTCAAGTACTGCTGTGTCTGCCTCATCTTCTGGGTTCTGCCAACTATTCGTGGCTCAGTTGGTTAAGTGACTGTTTCTCACTCCGGAGACCCGGGTTCGTAACCGGGTCCTGACAGATTCTTCACAAAAAGATACAGTTTTATATCTTTATGTTTGAAGCCTGAAATGTGGCAAAAGGTCGCAAAGTTCAAGGGGGCCGAATACTTTCGCAAGGCACTGTAAACATTATATTAAGTGGCATTGTTTAAAGCGGCAAGTGATACATAGTCGGTTTTACGAGGGTATGTTTGGCAGCATGAGTGAAGGATGCTTTGTTACGAAATAGGAAGCCGATTCTAGATTTAATTGGAGATGCTTAATGTGAGTCTGGAAGGAGAGTTTACAATCTAACCAGACACCTAGGTATTTGTAGTTGTAGACATATTCTATGTCAGAACCGTCCAGAGTAGTGATGCTTGACGGGCGGGCAGGTGTGGGCAGCGATCGATTGAAGAACATGCATTTAGTTTTACTTGCATTTTAAAAGCAGTTAGAGGCCATGGAAGGAGAGTTGTATGGTTAAGGTTAGTTAACAATGTCCAAAGAAGGGACAGAAGTATACAGAATGGTGTCGTCTGCGTAGAGGTGGATCAGAGATCCTTGATGTATACAGAGAAAAGAGTCGGCCCGAGGATTGAACCCTGTGTCACCCCCATAGAGACTGCCAGAGGTCTGGACAACAGGCCCTCCAATTTGACACACTGAACTCTGTCTGAGAAGTAGTTGGTGAACCTGGCGAAGCAGTCATTTGAGAAACCAAGGCTGTTGAGTCTGCCGACAAGAATGTGGTGATTGACAGAGTCGAAAGCCTTGGCCAGGTCGATGAATACAGCTGCACAGTATTGTCTCTTATCGGTGGCGGTTATGATATTGTTTAGGACCTTGAGTGTGGCTGAGGTGCACCCATGACCAGCTCGGACACCAGATTGCATAGCGGAGAAGGTACGGTGGGATTCTAAATGGTTGGTGATCTGTTTGTTAACTTGGCTTTCGAAGACCTTAGAAAAGCAGGGTAGGATAGATATAGGTCTGTAGCAGTTTGGGTCTAGAGTGTCTGCCCCTTTGAAGAGGGGGATGACCGCGGCAGCGTTCCAATCTTTGGGGATCTCAGACGATACGAAAGAGAGTTTGAACAGGCTAGTAATAGGGGTTACAACTATTTCGGATGATAATTTTAGAAAGCAAGGGTTCTCATTGCCTAGCCCGGTTGATTTGTAAGGGTCCAGATTTTGCAGTTCTTTCAGAACATCAGCTATCTGGATTTGGGTGAAGGAGAAATGGGGAGGCCTGGGCAAGCTGCTGTGGGGGGCTCAGGGCTGTTGACAGGGGTAGAGGTAACCAGGTGGAAAGCATGGCCAGCCGTAGAAAAATGCTTATTGAAATTCTCAATTATCACGGATTTATCGGTGGTGACAGTGTTTCCTAGCCTCAGTGCAGTGGGCAGCTGGGAGGAGGTGCTCTTATTCTCCATGGACTTTACAGTGTCCCAGAACTTTTTGGAGTTTGTGCTACAGGATGCAAATTTCTGTTTTAAAAAGCTAGCCTTGGCTTTCCTAACTGCCCTGAAAAGCTGCATACCGCGGGGGCTATTCGATGCTAATGCAGTACGCCACAGGAAGTTTTTGTGCTGGTCAAGGGCAGTCAGTTCTGGAGTGAACTAAGGGCTATATCTGTTCCTGTTTCAAAATGAATGGGGCATGCTCATTTATTAAGATGGTGAGGAAAGCACTTTTAAAGAATAACAGTTAGAATAACAGTTAGGATCAGCTTGATCTCCCCCTTGAAATAAAGGATGAACTGTGGCTGCCTTCCAAGCAATGGGAACCCAGAAGAAGAGACAGATTTAAAATGTTGGAGATAGGCTTTGAAGGCAGGGTCAAGTTTAAGGAGCTCCTTTATATAATAAAAAATAAATATAATATATGCCATTTAGCAGACGCTTTTATCCAAAGCGACTTACAGTCATATGTGCATACATTCTACGTATGGGTGGTCCCGGGGATCGAACCCACTACCCTGGCGTTACAAGCGCCATGCTCTACCAACTGAGCTACACAGGACCTTGGCACCTTGGACTCAGTGAATGCCTGCAGGGACAAACTTTGTAGCGGGGCAGGGGGAAAAGAGTGAGAGGCATTGAGGATAGTCGCATTAGAAGGGGTGGGAGATGAGAAAACGTTGGACGGGCAGGGAGGTGTGGCTGAGTCAAATAGGAATCCTGACTTAATGAAGTGGTGATTAAAGAGCTCAGCCATGTGCTTCTTGTCAGCAACAACCACATCATCAACATTAAGGGACATGGGCAGCTGTGAGGGGGAGGGTTTGTTCTTCAGGTCTTTAACCATTTTCCAGAACTTCTTGGGGTTAGACCCACGGAGTTGTATCCTGTGATGTCATAGAGGGTAAACAAAAGTGGTGGGAAAAGTACTCAAATGTCATACTTGAGTAAAAGTCAAGATACCTTAACAGAAAATGACTGAAGTAAAAGTGAAAGTCACCCAGTAAAAGTCCAAAAGTATTTGGTTTGAAATATACTAAAGTATAAAAAGTAAGTGGAACTGCTCAAATGTTCTTAAGCATCAAAAGTAAAAGAATAAACCATTTCAATGTCCTTATATTATGCAAATCATATGGCAACATTAAAAATAAAATAATTGACGGATAGCCAGGGGCACACTCCAACACGCCGACATAATTTACAAACGAAGCATTTGTGTTTAGTGAGTCCGCCAGATCAGTGGCAGTATGGACGACCAGAGATTTTCTCTTGATAAGTGTGTGAATTGGACCATTTTCCTATCGAAATGTAACGAGTACTTTTGGGTATCAGGGAAAATGTATGGAGTAAAAAGTACATTATTTTTTTTAGGAATGTAGTGCATTAAAAGTAAAAGTTGGCAAAAATATAAATAGTAAAGTAAAGTACAGATACCCCAAAAAACTACTTAAGTTGTACTTTAAAGTATTTTTACTTAAGTACTTTACACCACTGGTAATGCTCTCCACTCACTACTCCCTCAAACTTGAATGCTTTACTAATCTGTGACTTTTCTGATCTATAACTTTATTGTACTAAGATTATCTGCAGTATCATTTTACAGAATGTGTGTACATTTGTGTGTCTTACCGGGGTTAATGAGCACCAGTGAGCTGAAGAAAGCCATCTGCTGCTCAGTCAGTCTCAGGGCACACATTCTGTGAGCGAAGTCAAACACCGCCACCATCAGATCACCACAGCCTGGAACAACACGGTTAGCAGAGTTAGCATCACTAAGACTAGGAACCAATTGGCAAAGTTAATATGAGATTGTGTCCTCCGTAATTATTGGGACAGTGAAGGATTTAAAAAAATATTTTGGCTCTATACTCCAAAAGTTTGTATTTGAAGTTAAAGTTCAGAAGGTTAGACACATAAATATCATACAGCCTCCACATTAACGTAGAAGTGTTAGCAAACATATTCTATTCTTTACAATAAAAGTGACTCCAAAATGACACAAAACATTATTTACCATTCATTTCTATTGGGCACAAAATAATCTGAAACACAAGCAAAACAAACAGCAAATGCATCCAATAAATGTTTTGAGTCACAAGCTTGATGTAATCATTGCGTGCTATGAATATGGGACCAAATACTTAACTTTTTGCTATTTTAATACACATATAAATGAATTCGTCCCAATCATTTTGGTCCCCTGAAATGAGGGTGGTATGTACCCTCAAATTAAAGCTGACCATTTGCACTTTAACCTCAGTCATTGTTTGATTTCAAATCCAAACTTTTGGAGTATAGAGCCATAAGAATAAAAAATCATTCACTGTCCCAATAATTATGGAGGGCAGTGTAGCATCCATTGAACAGCTAAGACTAGGAACCAATGGACTAACCCAGAGACTTGAAAAGTTCAGTGCTGCCAAACTTCCCATCGAAGAAGACGGTGCTGTTCTCTGTGTTAAAACACCTGCTCATTCTAACCAGAACCACCTCCATCGATCCGGAGAGAGGGAGAGAGAGAGAGAGAGGGAGAGAGAGAGAGAGAGAGAGAGAGAGAGAGAGAGAGAGAGAGAGAGAGAGAGAGAGAGAGAGAGAGAGAGAGAGAGAGAGAGAGAGAGAGAGAGAGAGAGAGAGAGAGTAAAGAATGTTTAATAATGGCAATGTGCACTTCTTACAGAAATACTTTTCTTGAGAGAGGATAGGAGAGTAAGTAGTGATTGACAGGTGGGTTTGGCTCAACAGTCTTGGGCAGGGTGATCTGGTCATTCTGTCTGAGCCCACGGAACCCTGGGATGCTTTTAGCGAACTCCACCACGTACTGTACCGCACAGTGCTGGTACATCTCAACTACTGACTAGAGAGGGAGAGAGGGAGAGGGGGAGAGGGATGAAGGGGGAGGGGGAGAGAGAAAGAGGTAGGGGGAGAGGGAGGGGGGGTGAGAGTGTCACACCCTGATTAGTTTCACCTGTCTTTGTGCTTGTCTCCACCCCCCTCCAGGTGTCGCCCATCTTCCCCATTATCCCCTGTGTATTTATACCTGTGTCCTCTGTTTGTCTGTTGCCAGTTTGTCTTGTCTTACCTGCGTGCTTTCCCGTTTTCCTGTTTTTCAAGTGTTTGTTTCCTAGTTTTTTCCGGTTCTAACCATTCTGCCTGCCGTGCTGTACCTGCCTGACTCTGACCTGATTACGAACCGATGCCTGTCCTCTACCTACCATTTGCCCCGTGTTATAAGAAAAGATTGAAAACTGTACTATCCGCCTCCTGTTTCTATATCTGGGTCACATCCTGAGTCGTTACAGTACGAACTGCCCATGAATGACCCAGGAGACTCAGACCAGCCCCACAATGCTGTCTCACAACAGAGCCACCATTGGAAGACACGCAGAGTTACACGCAGAGAATACGCCCGTAACACCCAGTTCTTGTCCCGGTTCCCGGTTCTGGAAGGCCTTCTGCACCCTCATTGGGTCGTCAGCCAGCCTGTCCTCTGGTTTCCACCCCCAATCTAACGGCCAGTCGGAACGAGCCAATCGGGACCTGGAGACCTCCCCTCCTTCCCTCCCTCCCTCTTTCTCTCTCCCCCTTAATTGTGTGGGTGGAATACGCCCGTAACACCCTTCCCTGCTCGGCCGCTGGTCTCTCGCCCTTTGAGTGTTCCTTGGAATATCAGCCCCCGCTCTTTCCTGAGTAAGAAGAAGAAGTCAGCATACCCTCTACCCAGATGTTCATCTGCCGCTTTCACCGTACCTGGAAGAAAGCCCGGGCTGCTGTTTTGAAGACCAAATTCAGGTATCTTCGACAAGCGGATTGCCACTGGACCCCTGCTCCCAACTATCAGCTCGGGCAGAGGGTATGGCTTTCCACTCGGGACCTGCCCCTCCGGGTGGAGTCCTGTAAACTTTCCCCCTATTTTATCTGCCATTTCCCCATCTCTAAAATCCTTAGCCCCTCTGCTGTTTGTCTTCTGTTGCCCCTCACCCTCTGTATCCCCCCTACGTCTCCTATTCCCAAGATAAAACCTGTGTCTCACTGTACTTTGTCTTCTGACTGGTGCCCGATACTGTCACACAGCCCCTCCATGCGTAGCAGAGGAGGGGGGGGGGGGGGTAAGGGCAGTAGGGGGCTTCTGGGTCATACGATCTAATTCCCATCCCTATCGTCTGGTCAGGAGATGGCTGACAGGTGTCTAACCATGAAGAAGAGGGAGTGAGAAGGAGGAAGGGGTAACAGATATAAAACAGTGCTAGTGAGATTGTGTTTTGAGTGTGTGTATGTGTCCACTCCCTTACCTCTTTCGTCTAAGTGCCCACTGCCAGTAGACACACAGGAGCCGTGGTAGGCCAGACCTGGAGCCCGGGACTCGCCTGGGGAGCACACCAGGTAAGGGAGCACATCTGTCGTGCAGGGTGGAAGCTCTGGCTCTCCAGGGAAGGAGTAGGCCGAAGCCGGGGCCTGGAGCAGGTGTGGTGACCGGTCATGGCATGCCTTGCTGGGGTAGGGCAGGGCGGGGCCTCTGCCTGGAGATGCTGCTGCTGCTGCTGCTGACGGTGTCTCTCCACCACTGCACGCAGAGTATACCGCTCACTTTTCAACAGCCGACCAAACTTCGTCGCTGGGGAAACAAAAACACATGGTGGTGGAGTTGAGTTGAATTACCCTCATACAAAGTGTCTTGACGTGACTCTCATTAATGTGATGACTGTAATTTATCGAATAATTACCTAATATGTTTAATTGTTACTGGATTAAATTAATCATATAACAATTAACTCATTAGGAATTTGGGGCACCACGGGAGAAGTTGTTTACCGAGTTACCATCTCCCGAATTAACACAAATTAAATTGAATTAATCCGAATTAACTCAAGAATATATATATATTTATATATTTATCATTTCCTCATATCAGTCTCATTTTGAACGTCGCAGACCTCGTGAATCTGCACAAACCCGATTCTTACTAATAATTCCGTACAACACATATTTATTTGATTATTTATTTACTAACAAACTAAATGATAACACAGGATACACACACGGTATAGGTTATTGATTGGAACATTTATACGGTGATGACAGGTCCCTAGCGGACTAACACAATATGACACTTGTTACACAAGATGGAGAGTTAAAGAGAAAGAGAATGCGAGAGGGAAAGAGAAGCACCACTTGGATACATTTGGGAACTACGCTCATAGTAACCCTAATACCTTGCCCCGAACTGCCTCTCTTTTGGGTAAGAATTAATGCATGTATTTACGTGTTGAAGGTCTCGTCTGTGATCTCTGTTGGGCCCAGGCCTTCGTGGAATGAGTTCCGCATTGTGAGAAGGGTTAGAATTAGCCTTAAGGAAACAAATAAGTTAAAAGTGACAGTCAATCAGATTTAAACCGCAGTGAATGAACTTAAAAAGGAGAACACCGTTCTGACAGAAGCCTTACTTGACATACAGACTAGATCCACGAGAGAGAATCTGGTACTTACAGGTATCCAAGAGAAAGAAGGAGAAGTTCCTGAATCTGTAGTTAGAGAGTTCCTCCTTGCAGCGCTTCAGATTCCACGTGAAGCTGTCGACAAAATCCAACTGGAACGTGTACACCACTTCAGATGTATGAACACCAAATTTGCTTCATTTAAAGATAACATAATGGGTAAAAGACTTGCTGGGACAAAAATTGTCATGAATGACCAGTTCCCGAAGGAAATTGCAGAACGGCGTAAAGTTCTGAATCCAATTTTCATGGAAATAGATTAAAAGGGCAACGAGTAGCTCTCGTTGTCAATAAACTATATATTGATAACCAGTTGTTCAGAGACACAAAGACTACTCCATGGATATTTAAAAAATTACAAAGTTCTTATAGATGAGGAAAATAATGAAATAATTCTAGCCCGGTTATGAATTGTAATAATACAATAAAAAATATAGCTTTTCTGTATATATTCAAATATACAGAAATGTTTACATACCCTACATTATTCATCTCATATATATACGTATATACTGTACTCTATATCATCTACTGCATCTTTATGTAATACATGTATCACTAGCCACTTTAACTATGCCACTTTGTTTACATACTCATCTCATATGTATATACTGTACTCGATACCATCTACTGTATCTTGCCTATGCTGCTCTGTACCATCACTCATTCATATATCTTTATGTTCATATTCTTTATCCCCTTACACTGTGTATAAGACAGTAGTTTTGGAATTGTTAGTTAGATTACTTGTTGGTTATTACTGCATTGTCGGAACTAGAAGCACAAGCATTTCGCTACACTCGCATTAACATCTGCTAACCATGTGTATGTGACAAATAAATTTGATTTGATTTGATATAACTAATTGGAACACAAAAGCACTAATTCAACATAGTGAAGATAAAAACTCAGTAAACAAAAGGCGTAGTATGTGTGGATGGTGTGGTGTGTGTTTTTTTTATGTTTGGGAAAGTGTGGCGTTGAGTGAGAAAGGAAATGGTTGCATATCCCAGAACCAATGTATTGCTGTGAGTGGAGGTGTGAGAGAGCTTTCAATGTTGTTCAGATGGTGGATATACTTTTTATAATGAATTATACATTGTATTTATTTATTTATTGTCCTATAAGATGGAACAGTCCACAACCTTAGATACCCACCTGAATGACACCCACCTGAATGACCCAGAAATGGGTTGAGTGTGTGTGCATATCCCACAACTGTTGCGAAGGAGTAAAGATGTTAGGGACAATATAGGATGATTCGCAATAATTGTATGCTAATATAATAATTGCTTGCAATAATGTAATTTTGGAAATGGCGAGACTGGTGAGAGGTAAAATCATTTGAATAAATTGCCTACATTACTACAAATATGAATAGCTAATTGTGGAAATTAAGTAACAGGATTTGTTTTAATATATATATTTTTATGATTGCTGTATATAATGCAAATCGAGGTGAGGGCGATGGAAATGCATTTGGCGGTTGATCTACTTCTGTTCTGTAAATGTCACTGTGTCACGCCTTGGTCATTGTATTTTGTGTTTTCGTTATATATTTGGTCAGGCCAGGGTGTGACATGGGGTTTTGTTGTTGTATTTCGTATTGGGGTTTTTGTATTATTTGGGATTGTGAATGATTAGGGGTGTGTCTAGTTAGGCTTGGCTGCCTGAGGCGATTCTCAATCAGAGTCAGGTGATTCTCGTTGTCTCGGATTGGGAACCGTATTTAGGTAGCCTGAGTTTCACTTTGTATTTTGTGGGTGATTGTTCCTGTCTCTGTGTAGTGTTCACCAGATAGGCTGTAATAGTTTCACGTTCCGTTTTGTTGTTTTTTGTATTTTGTATCAGTTATTTCATGTACCGCGATTCAGTCATTAAAGACATGAGTAACCAACACGCTGCATTTCGGTCCGACACTCTTCTTTCAACAGACGAACGCCGTTACAGAATCACCCACCACTCACGGACCGAGCAGCGTGTTAACAGGCAGCAGCGAAAGGAGGACGTTATGGACGGTAGAGGCATGGAGTATACGACGTGGGAAGAAATCGACAGGTGGGCGGCCGACCCAGAGAGAGTGCAGGAGCCCGCCTGGGATTCGCTGCAGCAATGCGAAGAGGACTATAGGCGAATGGAGTCAAAGCAAAAGACACGCCGGGTAAAATGGAGAGGCGCTGGTATAAACAGGCAGCGACAGCTGGAGCAGCAATAGGAGGATGAATTATTCGGAGAATGGACATGGGAAGACGTGTTGGATGGTAAAGGTTGTTACACTTGGGAGGAGATATTGGCCGGAAGAGATCGCCTCCCATGGGAACAGGTGGAGGCACTAAGGAGAGCAGAGGCAGCCGGAGATAGGAGCCGACGATATGAGGGAACACGGTTGGCAAGGAAGCCCGAAAAGCAGCCCAAAAAAAATATTGGGATGGGGCTAGAAGGGAGTATGGCTATGCCAGGTAGGAGACCTGCGCAAACTCCCTGTGCTCACCGTTGGGCTAGAGAGACCGGGCAGGCACCGTGTTATGCTATGGAGTGCACAGTGTTTCCAGTGCGGGAGCATAGCCCGGTGCGGCACATACCAGCCCTTCCTATTGGCCTGGCTAGAGTGGGCATCGAGCCAGGTAAGCTTGGGCAGGCTCGGTGCTCAAGAGCACCAGTGCGCCTGCACGGTCCGGTCTATCCAGATCCACATCCACACACCAGTCCTCCAGTAGCAGCTCCCCGCACCAGGCTTCCTGTGTGTGTCCTCGATCCAGTACCACCAGTTCCAGCACCACGCACCAGGCCTTCAGTAGGCCTCGCCTGTTCAGCGCAGCCAGTGCTTTTCTCCTCTCCTGCGCTGTCGGAGTCTCCCGCCTGTTTTGCGCAGCCAGAGCCTTTCTCCTCTCCTGCGCTGCCGGAGTCTCCCGTCTGCCCAGCACCGCCAGTCTGCCCAGCGCCGCCAGTGCTCCCAGTCTGCCCAGCGCCGCCAGTGCTCCCAGTCTGCCCAGCGCCGCCAGTGCTTCCAGTCTGCCCAGTGCCGCCAGTCTGCCCAGCGCCGACAGTGCTCCAAGTCTGCCCAGCGCCGCCAGTGCTCCCAGTCTGCCCCGCGCTGCCAGTGCTCCCAGTCTGCCCAGCGTCGCCAGTCTGCCCAGCGTCGCCAGTCTGCCCAGCGTTGCCAGTCTGCCCAGCGCCGCCAGTCTGCCCAGCGCCACCAGTCTGCCAGGATCTGCCAGTCTGCAGAGAGCTGTCAGCCTGCATGGAGCAGTCAGAGCTGTCAGTCTGCATGGAGCAGCCAGAGCTGTCAGTCTGCATGAAGCAGCCAGAGCTGTCAGTCTGCATGAAGCAGCCAGAGCTTTCAGTCTGTAAGAAGCAGCCAGAGCTGTCAGTCTGCATAGAGCAGCTAGATCCGCCAGTCAGCCATGATCTTCTAGATCTGCCAGTCAACCAGTCTCTTCCAGATCTGCTAGTCAACCAGAATCTTCCAGTTCCGCCAGCCAGCCAGGATCTACCGGAGCCTACTACCTGCCTGAGCTTCATCTCAGTACTGGGCTTCCTCTCAGTACTGGGCTTCCTCTCAGTACTGGGCTTCCTCTCAGTACTGGGCTTCCCCTCAGTCCCGGGCTTCCCCTCAGTCCCGGGCTTCCCCTCAGTCCCGGGCTGCCCCTCAGTCCCGGGCTGCTTCTGTCCCGAGCTGCCCCTCTGTCCCGAGCTGCCCCTCTGTCCCGAGCTGCCCCTCTGTCCCGAGCTGCCCCTGTGTCCCGAGCTGCCCCTCTGTCCCGAGCTGCCCCTCTGTCCCGAGCTGCCCCTCAGTCACGAGCTGCCCCTCAGTCCAGTGGGGATCTGGGTGAGGACTATTAGGCCATGGTCGGTGGAGAGGGTGGATTATCCCAGGACGTGAAGGGGAGGAACTAGGACATTAATGAAGTGGGGTCCACGTCCCGAGCCGGAGCCGCCACCATGGACAGACGCCCACCCGGACCCTCCTTATGGTTTTGCGGTGCGTCCGGGAGTCCGCACCTTAGGGGGGGGGGGTTCTGTCACGCCTTGGTCATTGTATTTTGTGTTTTCGTTATATATTTGGTCAGGCCAGGGTGTGACATGGGGTTTTGTTGTTGTATTTCGTATTGGGGTTTTTGTATTATTTGGGATTGTGAATGATTAGGGGTGTGTCTAGTTAGGCTTGGCTGCCTGAGGCGATTCTCAATCAGAGTCAGGTGATTCTCGTTGTCTCGGATTGGGAACCGTATTTAGGTAGCCTGAGATTCACTTTGTATTTTGTGGGTGATTGTTCCTGTCTCTGTGTAGTGTTCACCAGATAGGCTGTAATAGTTTCACGTTCCGTTTTGTTGTTTTTGTATTTTGTATCAGTTATTTCATGTACCGCGATTCAGTCATTAAAGTCATGAGTAACCAACACGCTGCATTTCGGTCCGACTCTCTTCCTTCAACAGACGAACGCCGTTACACACTGTGTGCTCTTTTCGAAGGATGGATCCCAGTCTTTTCAGGGCTATGGGATACGGGGGGTCGGGGGTCGTCTGTCGGGCATTGGGATGACAACACATCTCGGGATGAGGAGGGCTTTTAACGGGTGGAATAGTGAGGACCAATTGGAGGTTTACTTAGTAGCAATGCAAATATCATGGTACAGCTATATAGACACTCAATCATCATGTTATTTTTTAATGGTATATTTACAAACATATATTTTGATAAATATAATTGAAAGTTGTGTCTCATTATAGTAAGTGATGAAATAAGTATAGCCAGTTACAACTGTAATGGCTTAGCAGATGATCAGTAGTTGCCTGGCTAAAAGAGAAGGAATATAATATCTATTATTTACAGGAAACTCATCCAACAATTTTAGATGAAGTTTTGTGGAAAAAGGACTGGGGGGGGGGGGGGATATATTTCTCCCATAGGCAAAGAAATTCAAAAGGCGTGATGGTTTTAATTAACAGTAATGTTGATCCAAATGTGCAAATTGTAAATACGATATTGGACAATAAACAGATATGGCTTATTAACCTATACGGTCCAAATAATGATGATCCAAGTTTCTTTGAAAATATATATAAGAATTGATCAAGACAAGCAACACTAGACTATATTATTATGGTGGGAGATTTTAATACGGTCTCAAATATCTCTATGGGACCGGAAAGGAAATCACACCACAAACTATCACCCTCAGGCACTTAAGGAAATCATGAATGTCATGGATATATTGGAATTAGTGGATATATGGACACTTAAATACCCTGACCTAGTGAGATATACATGGCGGAGGCTTAATCAAGCTAGTCGCCTTGACTACTTTCTTATACCATTCTCTCTGGCACCAAAGGTTTAAAAAGTGTTGATAGGGGACAGAATGTGGTCGGATCATCACATAATTGCCATATATATTACTCTTACTTAATTTACACGTGGGCGAGGATATTGGAAATTTAATCAAAGCCTACTAGATTATAAATTGTTTAGAACTAGGACAGAAGAATTTAAAACTGAATTTCAGACATAACATAGGTACAGCAGATCTCCTTATTGTATGGGACACTTTCAAATGTGCCTTTAGAGGCCATGCAATTCAGTATTCATCTATAAAACAAAAGTTGTTTAGATCAAAAGAGTCTATATTAACAAAGGAAATTGAAGGACTAACAGTACAGTTAGATAGCAATAAAAACGGTACCATAGAGTCACAGAATAAGTTAGAGGAAAAACAAAAATAAATGGAGGAACTTATTCAAGAAAGATCCTGTCACGCCCTGGTCTAAGTAGTTTGTGTTTTTCTTCATGTATTGGGTCAGGCCAGGGTGTGGCATGGAGTTTTTGTATTGTGGTGTGTTTTGTCTTGGGGTTTTGGTGTGTATGTATTTGGGATTGTAGCTAGTGGGGTTATCTAGCAAAGTCTATGGCTGTCTGGAGTGGTTCTCAATCAGAGGCAGGTGCTTATCGTTGTGTCAGATTGGGAACCATATTTAGGCAGCCATATTCTTTGGTTGTATTGTGGGTGATTGTCCTGAGTGTCTTGATGCCCTTAGTATGTGTTAGTTTGCACCAGTTAAGGCTGTTTCGGTTTTCACTACGTTTATTGTTTTGAGAGTTTGTGTTTATTCGTGTTTACGTTGTTTAAATAAACATGAATCGCAATCGACACGCTGCAGTTTGGTCCGAATCTCTTTCACCATATGAAAACCGTTACAGAATCACCCAACACCAACGGACCAAGCAGCGTGTTAACAGGCAGGAGCCACAGGAGATGCAGCAGCAGCAGGAGCAGCAGCAGCTGCAGTGGGAGAGGCTGCACCACCTGGAGAAATGGACATGGGAGGAAGAACTGGAAGGTAAAGGACCCTGGGCTCAGCCTGGAGAATATCGCCGCCCCAAGGAAGAACTGGAGGCGTCGAAAGCTGAGAGGCGCAGATATGAGGAGGCAGCACGGCGTAGCGGATAGAAGCCTGAGAATCAGCCCCAAAAATGTATTGGGGGGGGGGGGGGGGGGGCTCAGGGAGAGTGTGGCAGAGTCAGGAGTCAGACCTGAGCCAACTCTCCCTGTTTATTGTGAGGAGCCAAGGAGGAGACCAGAACCAGAGCCGGTGTTGGAGGTGAGCGAAACAGAGAGTGTGAAGGAGTTAATGGGGAAATTGGAGGAGAGAGAAATGAGGAAGTTGCTGTGTTGGTGCTTTTTGCATGGAATTCGCCCGACGGAACGTGTTGGGGATTTGATGGTACCTGAGTTAGCGCTCCATACTCAACCTGAGGTGCGTGTTAGTCGGCTGGTGAAGTTGGTGCCAGCCTCACGCACCAGGCCTCCTGTGCCCATCCCTAGCCTTGCACGTCCTGTGCCAACACTGCTCTCAAGATCTCCAGTACGCCTTCACGGTCTAGCCCATCCTGTGCCACCTCCACACACCAGCCCTCCGGTAGCAGCTCCCCGCACCAGGCTTCCTGTGCGTGTCCTCGATCCAGTACCACCAGTTCCAGCACCACGCACCAGGCCTTCAGTGTGCCTTGCTTGTTCAGCGCAGCCAGCGTTTTTCTCCTCTCCTGCGCTGCTGGAGTCTCCCGCCTGTTTAGAGCAGCCAGAGCCTTCCTCCTCTACAGTGCTGCCGGAGTCTCCCGTCTGCCCAGCGCCGCCAGTCTGCCCAGCGCCGCCAGTCTGCCCAGCGCCGCCAGTCTGCCCAGCGCCGCCAGTCTGCCCAGCGCCGCCAGTCTGCCCAGCGTCGCCAGTCTGTCAGGATCAGTTAGATCCACCAGTCAGCCAGGATCCACCAGTCTGGCAGGATCCGCCAAAAGTGCCAGTCAGCCAGGATCCGCCAGAAGTGTCAGTCGGCCAGGATCCGCCAGTCGGCCAGGATCCGCCAGTCGGCCAGGATCCGCCAGTCGGCCAGGATCCGCCAGTCGACCAGGATCCGCCAGTCGGCCAGGATCCGCCAGTCAGCCAGGAACCGCCAGTCAGCCAGGATCTGCCAGATCTGCTAGTCAGCCAGGATCCGCCAGTCAGCCAGGATCTGCCGGATCTGCTAGTTAGCCAGGATCCGCCAGTCAGCCAGGATCTGCCGGAACCACCAGACAGCCAGGATCTGGTAGATCCATCAACCTGCCTGAGCTTTCTCTCACTCCTGAGCTTTCTCTCACTCCTGAGCTTTCTTTTCTCTCACTCCTGAGCTTTCTTTTCTCTCACTCCTGAGCTTTCTTTTCTCTCACTCCTGAGCTTTCTTTTCTCTCACTCCTGAGCTTTCTTTTCTCTCACTCCTGAGCTTTCTTTTCTCTCACTCCTGAGCTTTCTTTTCTCTCACTCCTGAGCTTTCTTTTCTCTCACTCCTGAGCTTTCTTTTCTCTCACTCCTGAGCTTTCTTTTCTCTCACTCCTGAGCTTTCTTTTCTCTCACTCCTGAGCTTTCTCTCACTCTCGAGCTTTCTCTCACTCTCGAGCTTCCCTTCAGTCCTGAGCTGCCTTCAGTCCCGAGCTGTCCTTCAGTCCCGATCTGCTCCTCAGTCCAGTGGGGTTCTGTGTGAGGACTACTAGGCCATGGTCGGCGGCGAGGGTGGTCTATCCAGGGACGCGAGGAGAGGGGACTAAGACATTGACTGAGTGGGTTCCACGTCCCGCACCGGAGCCGCCACCATGGATAGTTGCCCACCCGGACCCTCCCTATTGTTTTGAGGTGCGTTCGGGAGTCCGCACCTTAGGGGGGGGGTTCTGTCACGCCCTGGTCTAAGTAGTTTGTGTTTTTCTTCATGTATTGGGTCAGGCCAGGGTGTGGCATGGAGTTTTTGTATTGTGGTGTGTTTTGTCTTGGGGTTTTGGTGTGTATGTATTTGGGATTGTAGCTAGTGGGGTTATCTAGCAAAGTCTATGGCTGTCTGGAGTGGTTCTCAATCAGAGGCAGGTGCTTATCGTTGTGTCAGATTGGGAACCATATTTAGGCAGCCATATTCTTTGGTTGTATTGTGGGTGATTGTCCTGAGTGTCTTGATGTCCTTAGTATGTGTTAGTTTGCACCAGTTAAGGCTGTTTCGGTTTTCACTACGTTTATTGTTTTGTAGAGTTTGTGTCTATTCGTGTTTACGTTGTTTAAATAAACATGAATCGCAATCGACACGCTGCAGTTTGGTCCGACTCTCCTTCACCATATGAAAACCGTTACAGATCCAGTGTAATATATTATGTGGTCCTTCTGTAGCTCAGTTGGTAGAGCATGGCGCTTGTAACGCCAGGGTAGTGGGTTCGATTCCCGGGACCACCCATACGTAGAATGTATGCACACATGACTGTAAGTCGCTTTGGATAAAAGCGTCTGCTAAATGACATGTATTATTATAAAAAAATAAAGCGAACTGGGTGGAATATGTGGAAAAATGCACCAAATACTTTTTCAATCTTCAATATAGAAATGCTACAAAAAATGTATTGAAACTTGTTACAAATGATGGAGTCACGCATGATTCACCGAATTATATTTTGAAAGAGGAAGTAATGTACTTTAAGAATATGTTTTCGTTTCAGTCTCCTCCATCTCCACTAACTGAAACTAAGTGTATGGATATTTTTCCTAATAATAATGTAAAAATAACATCTGTACAGAAAGACTCATGTGAAGGCCAAATAATGGAGGAGGAACTTATTGATGCAATTAAAGCCTTTAAGGATGGGAAAACTCCAGGGCTGTATGGCATACCAGTGGAAGTATACAAAACTTGTTTTGATATACTCAGAGGACCATTATTAGCATGTTTTAACCACTCCTATGTAATGGTAGATTATCAGACACGCAACAAGGTCTGATATCATTATTATTGAAACAGGACCCAAGTGGTATATATAAAGATAAAGTCAATTAAAAAAATTGGAGACCTCTTACACTTCAGTGTTGTGATGCAAAACTCCTAACATAATGCTTGGCGCATAGAATTTAAAGTATTGTCAGATATTATTCATCCTAATCAGACAGGTTTTTTACATGGACGATACATTGGAGATAATATAAGACGAAGAAGTATTGGAAACAATAGAATACCATGAAATATCGGGTATACCATGCCTGGTTTTCATAGCTGATTTTGAAAAAGCTTTTGATAAAGTTCAAAGTTCAAAGTTTATATATAAATGTCTAGAATATTTCAATTTTGGAGAATCTCTTATAAAATGGGTTAAAGTTGTGTATAGTAACCCTAGGTTTAAAATAGTTTAAAACTTTCTGAGATATAGACATTATTTAGTATCTAGAGGAGTAAAACAAGATTGTCCACTATCGGCATATCTATGTATTATTGCCATCGAAATGTTAGCTGTTAAAATGAGATCAAACAATAATAGTAAGGGATTAGAAATCCGTGGCTTAAAAACTAAGGTGTCATTCATGTTGATGTATGTTGATGAATCATGTTTTCTTTTAAAACCACAATTAGAATCTCTCCACGGCCTCATTGAGGATCTAGAGACTTTTTCTATCGGAGATTTGGACATACTCGGTATACAAATCCCAAAAGAAAGAAATTATTTGTAAAATTGTATAAATACTGACAGATAATTTGTTCATTTGACATGGTGGGATCTTTTCGTCTGTAAAATGAGTTATGTGAGAAATGGCGATGGAAATTCCTTTATGCGCAACTATTGATATAATAACCATCATATCCACGTAAACTTGCAGTCACTCGATAATATGGTGTGTGGTCCTTCCACTACGACTCAGGAAACTATGCAGTTTATTAGGCTACAGATGAAATAAGTTATGATGAACTTCACAGGGTGGTGAAGATGCACAGTGATGCTCCTTTCCAGTAAATATTTGTGGGTGATTGTTCCTGTCTCTGTGTTTGCACCAGATAGGGCTGTTTTGGTTTTTCACGTTTCTTGTTTTGTTAGTTTGTTCATGTGTAGTTGCTTTCTTAAAGAACCATGAATAGTAACCACGCTGCGTATTCATCCGCCTCTCCATCAACTCAAGAAAACCGTTACAGATCTTTAGATTTTTATTCAGAAAAATGAAGAAAAAAATACATTTTGTGTGTACTACAAAAAAGCACTACAAGTCAGTTTGGTGGAAACACACCACTTGTGGGAAAATGCGCAAATTTAAAATCTGTCGCCAGTCGGATGGAAACATAGCTACAGTCACCATCTACTACAGTGAAATGTACCCTTTCTGAAAAGTCTGGTTCTGTTACCCAGAAAGATAAACAATCGGGCTGGGCAGCATAAAAATGTGACTGAGGAGGAAAAAGGTTCAATTAAACACACACTCACACTCACACACACACACACACACACACACACACACACACACACACACACACACACACACACACACACACACACACACACACACACACACACACACACACACACACACACACACACACACACACAATAAACCTAAACAAACCCTTACTTCTTGATGATCTTGTATGTTTCACAGATGTGTCCGAGGTTGTGGGTCTGTGGTGCGTCAGAAGCAGAGTCAAGCTTTTGTTCATAGTCTGGATGAGGGGCGAGGGAGGAGAAACAGGTATACCTGTCCTCACCTTCTCCCACATCACAACAGGAGGAGTTGTGAGGCCTCTCCTTCTGCTCTTCCTCACAGAACCTGTCAAGCACCTCACGCCACTAAGAGAGAGGTGGAGAGATGTTCTGTAAACACTTGAATTGATCAACACTCGAACTGTACACACACACACACACTCCTTACCTTTCCCTCAGCACAGGGTAGCACGTTCTCCAGTCCCTTACAGCAGTGTGTGAACCCTCTCTCCAGGCGGTGCATGGCCTTTGATTGGCGGGCCAGCCAGCCAAAGCCTGTACGTAGCAGGCACTTGGTGGTGGAGAGGGGTTGGCTGTTGTGTAGGCAGCAGACCAATCCGATGTTGTCGAAAGTGGGGCGTCCAGGGGGGAAGCTGATGTCAGAGTCTCTGGGAGTAGCTTGGGGGCTCTTCTTGTGCTTCTCCCCACTGACAGCACATGGACCAGACTGGGACCTGGGAGGAAATGACACAATACATGTAGTCATTAGTTTCCAGGGCTGTAGCGGTCATGACATTTTGTCAGCCTGTGATTGTCATGCAAATGACTGCCAGTCTCATGGTAATTGACGTTAATTAGCATCAACACGTTTAGCATCTCCTGGCTTCCACACACAGTTTACAAGCCACTGATGCAGACCTTTGGAACATCTACATTTTAAGATGTCTAATAAATCCATTTAATATAGCCTACAACATCACAATAAATCCATTATTTATTTTAGACAGGTTTAAAAAAACATGATATGATGAAAATGGAGTCTATTTCAGAAGAACAGAATAGCATACTCTGAGTTGTCCTTATGTTAGGCCCTGATCAGGCTATGCCAAATGGCTGTGGGATACACGAGTTCATTTAGCAGACAAGATTTGCTTAGAATTCCGTGGCATTGTTTTATAATATGAAGAATACAATTGAACATAGCTGAATAAAATAGAAAGGATATTTTCTCCAAATGATTTGAGGGAGTGAACACATGCTGCTATTCTGTGTTGAGCGGTTAACAAAGAAACAGGTCCTCCTGTATGCTTAATGTTTTGTTGTTAATGCAACTTTAGTTGTGATATACAGTACCAGTCAAAAGTTTGGACACACCTACTCATTCAGGGGTTTTCTTTATTTTTTTTAAAAACTATTTTCTATATTATAGAATAATAATGAAGACAGCAAAACTATGAAATACCACATATGGAATCATGCAGTAACCAAAAAAGTGTTAAGCAAATCAAAATATATTTGATATTCTTCAAAGTAGCCACCCTTTGCCTTGATTACAGCTTTGCACATTCTTAGCATTCTCTCAGCCAGCTTCATGAGGTTGTCATCTGGAATGCATTTCAATTAACAGGTGTGCCTTGTTCATTTATGGAATTTCTTTCCTTCTTAATGCGTTTGAGCCAATCAGTTGTGTTGTGACAAGGTAGGGGTGGTATACAGAAGATAGCCATATTTGGTAAAAGGCCAAGTCCATATTATGACAAGAACAGCTCATATAGGCAAAGAGAAACAACAGTCCATCATTACTTTAAGACATGAAGGCCAGTCAATCTGGAACATTTCAAGAACTTTAAAAGTTTCTTCAAGTGCAGTCGCAAAAGCCATCAAGCGCTATGATGAAACTGGCTCTCATGAAGACCGCCACAGGAAAGGAAGACCCAGAGTTACCTCTGCTGCAGATGATATGCTCATTAGAGTTACCAGCCTCAGAAATTGCAGCCCAAATAAATGCTTCACAGAGTTCTAGTAACAGACACATCTGAACATCAACTGTTCAGTGGAGACTCCCTGAATCAGGTCTTCATGGTCGAATTGCTGCAAATAAACCACTACTAAAGGACACCAATAAGAAGAAGAGACTTGATGGGCCAAGGAACACAAGACATGGACATTAGACCGGTGAAAATCTGTCCTTTGGTCTGATGAGTCCAAATTTGAGATTTTTGGTTCCAACCGCCATGTCGTTGTGAGACACAGAGTAGGTGAACGGATAATCTCTGCATTTGTGGTTCCTACCGTGACGCATGGAGAATGTGGTGTGACGGTGTGGGGGTGCTTTGCTGGTGACACTGTCAGTGATGTTTTTAGAAATCAAGGCACACTTAACCAGCATGGCTACCACAGCATTCTGTGGCGATACGCCATCCCACCTGGACAACCTGGACAATCCCACAGGACAATGACCCAAAACACACCTCCAGGCTGTGTAAGGGCTGTTTGACCAAGAAGGAAATTGATGGAGTGCTGCATTAGATGACCTGGCCTCCACAATCAGCTGACCTCAACCCAACTGAGATGGTTTGAGATGATTTGGACCGCAGAGTGAAGGAAAAGCAGCCAAATAAGTGCTCAGCATATGTGGGAACTCCTTCAAGACTGTTTTAAAAGCGTTCCTCATGAAGCTAGTTGAGAGAATGCCAAGAGTGTGCAAAGCTGTCATCAATGCAAAGGGTGGGTACTTTGAAGAATCTCAAATATAAAATATATTTTGATCTATTTAACACTTTGTTGTTTACTACATGATTCCATATGTGTTATTTCATAGTTTAGATTTTTTTTCTCACTATTATTCTACAATGTAGAAAATAGTCAAATAAAAAATTAAGACACTGGAATGAGTAGGTGTCCAAACCTTTGACTGGCTATATGTTTTGATGTTTAATACATTCTAAGGCTGCATGATGTGACTAATGATGATTTGAATAAGAAAATACATGAAAGTTATGTGCTCTGCTCTGTTTCTTCCACAGGCTGCACACACTTCATCAGTCTCTCATTCACAATTTGACAAGCACTTGATCATATTCTCACCCATCAGACTATTCTCAATTTAATGTGGTGTGTACCAATATGTGTGAAATTACTTTTGATTAGAATGCTCCACAAAACGCATGCATGTCATCCGTAGCCTGCACTTCATTAGTGAATAGCGAATGGAGGTTATGTGCAGTTACTGTATGTGTTATGCAGGTGAATGAGGACCCAAAAGCGACTTGGCGAAAACAGAGTCTTTATTCCAGTAAAGGATAAAAGCAATACTCCTGGACAATCAAAGCAGAAAACAAAACATGAAAAAACTTAAATCCACTCGTAGTGACGAGGACAGACTGGAGACTCGACCATTAACTGCAGGTTGCCTCAGGAAGGCACCGACCGTAGCAGACTCAGACACCTGCTCACACGCAGCATCTGAAGGAGACAAGACAAGACAGGGCGAGACAATGACACAGCACAGCGAACATCATACAAGGATCCGACAGGACAGAAACGGAAAACAAGGGGAGAAATAGGGACTCTAATCAGAGGACAAGATAGGGGACAGGTGTGAAAAGACTAAATGAGTGAGTAGGAGAATGAGGAACAGCTGGGAGCAGGAACGGAACGATAGAGAGAGGAGAGAGAGGGAGGGGGAGAGAGAGGGATAGAAAAAGGGAACAAACCTAATAAGACCAGCAGGGGGAAACGAACAGAAGGGAAAGCATAATGACAAGACAATATAAGACAAAACATGACAGTATGTTTTTAAAATGCAAGCATAGGCAGCGCATCCATAAGGCTAGGATAAGCTTTTGCTAAAGTAAATTGAATTAAATTGGCAAAATTATATAGCCTAATTAGCCTACTCCTGTCTATACAGAAATAAATTAAATCACTCAAAAATAGGCTACTAAAGCATGATTTGGCCACAGAGGATATTTTTTTGGTGGATTGTTTTAAATAGACTTGTCTACAGTTGGAAGGAAAGGCAACGTGCAATTTGGGCAGATTATTGTTGAGTTGCGACTATCTGTGAAAGTAGAGGCCAAGCCAGGCATATCGCAATATTTCAAAATACAATTGGGAAAACATAGTTTGGACAGAAAATGGTTATCGCTGTAAAGAGAAGACAATGAAAGAACTAATCTGTCTTTTAGTTATCAAAATTCTCAATTAAACAAACAACAGAATAGACTATTTTATTGGCACCAGCCGAGAGCAACAGCAATATCCTTGGTGAGTGCACATAGTGCATATTCACAATTTATCAATAATACTGTAAAGTTTGTTTTTGGACAATAATTTCCTCCTCCGACTTATGCCGAAGTTGGTCCCTCTCCTTGTTCGGGTGGCGTTCAGCGGTCGAAGTCACCGACCTTCTAGCCATCGCTGATCCTCTTTTAATTTTCCTTTGGTTTTGTCTTCCATCACACTTGGATTCCAATCCCATCAATTACATGTTGTGTTTCTAACCCTCTGTTCCCCCTCATGTCAGATTGTTTATTAATAGGATAGAAAGGCTGCGAACTGCCAGGGGTTCCTTCTTCAACTTCGGGCCGTGAGAGGGTGTCCGCCCTCGTCTCGTGCCTCACCGGGAAAGCCCTGGAGTGGGCCAATGCCGTGTGGAGAGAGGGAGATGTGGCGTTGGACCAGTTTGAGGAGTTCACCCGCCTGAGGGTGGAGCGGCGGGTGAGCGCCTCTTCCATCTGAGGCAGGGGACGAGGAGCACCCAGGAGTTCGCCCAGGAGTTTAAGACCCTGGCTGCCGGAGCGGGATGGAGCGACAAGGCCCTGATCGACCATTACCACTGTAGTCTGCGCGAGGACGTCCGAGATTTACCCAGACATTATTTCCAGATGTACCCCTATAGAATATTCATCGCCTCGTGATCAATTTGGTCGCTTATTAACGTTTACTAATACCTAAAGTTGCATTACAAAATTATTTCGAAGTGTTTTGTGAAAGTTTATCGTCTACTTTTTTAATTTTAAAAAATGACGTTACATTATAAGACGCTATTTTTTTCTGTTTATCACACAGTCTTCATAGATCGATATCTAGGCTATATATGGACCGATTTAATCGACAAAAAGAGCCAATAGTGATTATGGGACCTCTAGGAGTGCCAACAAAGAAGATGGTCAAAGGTAATGAATGTTTTATATTTTATTTGTGCGGTTTGTGTAGCGCCGACTATGCTAATTATTTTGTTTACGTCCCCTGCGGGTCTTTTGGGGTGTTACATGCTATCAGATAAAAGCTTCTCATGCTTTCGCCGAAAGCATTTTAAAAATCTGACTTGTTGTCTGGATTCACAACGAGTGTAGCTTTAATTCAATACCCTGCATGTGTATTTTAATGAACGTTTGAGTTTTAACTAGTACTATTAGCATTTAGCATAGCGCATTTGCATTTCCAGATGTCTAGTTGGGACGCCTGCGTGTCAGGTAGGAGCAAGAGGTTAAAAAAAGATTTTGATAATGTCTCCATTCATATATAAAGTGTAGTAGAATGGCATGAAGTGTGCTAATACATGGCACCAGCCTTACGCATGGTGTCCCCGGTTTGCCAGCACAGTCCAGTGCGGGCTATTCCACCTCGCCGCACTGGCATGGCTACAGAAAGCATTCAACCAGGTAAGGTTGGGAAGGCTCGGTGCTCAAGAGCTCCAGTGCGCCTGCGCGGTCCGGTCTACCCAGTGCCACCTCCACTCACCAGCCCTCCGGTGGCAGCCCCCCGCACCATGCTGTCTATCTGTCTTCTCCCTACAGGTGCTCCCGCCTGTCCAGCCAGAGCCTTCCCCCTGCCCAGCGCTGTCAAAGTCTCCCGTCTGTGCTGAGCCGCCAGAGTCTCCCGTCTGTCCTGAGCCGCCAGAGTCTCCTGTCTGTCCTGAGCCGCCAGAGTCTCCCGTCTGTCCTGAGCCACCAGTCTCCCATCTGTCCTGAGCCGCCAGAGCCGTCAGCCAGCCAGGAGCCACAAGAGCTGTCAGTCAGCCAGGAACCGCCAGAGCCGTCAGCCAGCCAGGAGACGTAAGAGCCGTCAGTCATCCAGGAGCCGCCAGAGCCGCCAGCCAGGCAGGAGCCGCCAGAGCCGTCAGTCAGCCAGGCGATACCAGAATTGCCCTTCACTCCGGAGCTGCGGGAGTCTCTCGCCTGTCCGGCGCTGCCGGAGTCTCCCGTCCATTCGGGACCCATGGCTAGGGTCCCCAGTCGGAGGTCGGCGGCGAGGGTCACCGCTCATAAGAGGCCACTGGGGCGGTTGAGGAGGCGGACAAAAACCGTGGTGAAGTGGGGTCCATGTCCCGCGCCAGAGCCGCCACCGTGGACAGATGCCCACCCAGACCCTCCCCTATAGGTTCAGGTTTTGCGGCCGGTGTCCGCACCTTTGGGGAGGGGGGTGTACTGTCACGTTCTGACCTTTATTTCCTTTGTTTTGTCTTTATTTGGTATGGTCAGGGCGTGAGTTGGGTTGGGCAGTCTATGTGTGTTTTTCTATGTTAGGGTTTTGAGTTCAGCATAGTATGGTTCTCAATCAGAGGCAGGTGTCGTTAGTTGTCTCTGATTGAGATTCATACTTAGGTATCCTGGGTTTCACTTTTGATTTGTGGGTGTTTGTTTCCGTGTGAGTGTTTGTTGCCTCACGGTACTGTTTCGGTTTTTGTTCATGTTCACATTTATTGTTTTATATTTCATAGTGTTCAGTTTATATCTTAAAATAAACGTTATGGACACTTCCCACACTGCGCATTGGTCCTCCGATCCTTCTCGCTTCTCCTCCCCAGAAGAGGAGGAGGAATGCCGTTACAGTTTCATTGAGTTGTAAGATAGTACTTTTGCACATATAACACACTGTGGCTGAGGTAAGGCACTACTCCCGGTATACACTACTGTTCAAAAGTTTGGGGTCACTTAAATGTCCTTGTTTTTGAAAGAAAGCACATTTCTGTCCATTAAAATAACATAAATGTATCAGAAATAGAGTGTAGACATTGTTATTAGCCTTCATTTATCAGAACAAGAATATACTGATGAGTTTCAGAAGAAAGTTTTGTTTCTGGTCATTTTGAGCCTGTAATCAAACCCACAAATGCTGATGCTCCAGATACTCAAATAGTCTAAAGAATTCCAGTTTTATTGCTTCTTTAATCAGGACAACAGTTTTCAGCTGTGCTAACATAATTTCAAAATGGTTTTCTAATGATCAATTAGCCTTTTTTAATTATACATTTGGATTAGCTAACACAACGTGCCATTGGAACATAGGAGTGATGGTTGCTGATAATGAGCCTCTGTATGCCTATGTAGACATTCCATGAAAGACCAGCCATTTCCAGCGACAATAGTTATTTACAACATTAACAATGTCTGCACCGTATTTCTGAAAATGTTTATGTTATTTCAATTGACAAAACAATGAGATTTTCTTTCAAAACCCAGGATAATTCTAAGTGACCAAAACTTTTTAATGGTAGTGTACGTGAACCCCAAATCAATGTAGTCGTATTTGCACCTCTACGATGGTCCAATGTCCCTGTCTGTTGTTCGGTGCTTTCCTGGGTAAGGGGCAGTAGCTCTTCGGCTGCATCAGATTCACAACTATCAGTGTCCATGCTAGCTGGGCTAACAACAAATGTAGAATTACTGATGCTAGCATTGGATGTGCTCGTGGAAGCTGAACAACTTGTGTCGTCTGTCACGTCCTGACCTTAGTTCCTTTTTTATGTCTCTATTTTAGTTTGGTCAGGGCGTGAGATGGGGTGGGCATTCTATGTTTTGTTCTGTGTGTTAGATTTCTATGTGTTTTGCCTGGTATGGCTCCCAATCAGAGGCACCTGTCAATCGTTGTCTCTGATTTAGAACCATACTTAGGCAGCCTGTTTTCCCACTATGGGTTGTGGGTAGTTGTTTTCTGTTTTGTGTTTCTGCACCTGACAGGACTGTTTAGTTTTCGTTCATTATCTTTGTTATTTTGTTTTGTGTTCAGTTTAAATAAAAATAACATGAACACTTACCACGCTGTGCTGTGGTCCACACCTTCTTCATACGACGACCGTTACATCATCGACAGGTGCAGGTGTAGTACTGTTGGTATGTGTCTCTATGGTCGCGGGCCTTACTTCTTTTGAACCATTAATCCATTTTTGAGCAAACGGAATGAGCAGCAGCTACGTTTGGCTATATACGGACCATTGGTGGAATTCCCGCAAGAGAGTAACGGTTAATGTGATTGGATGTTAATTATTTGACTAGGCTACCTGTATTTGACATTGTGTTATTTCGCTGAACAATAGATGGTTTAATTTTATTTTTGGCAGTGAAACGAGACTACTCAGTAGAGAAAAAAACACGAAAATGTATAGCCTTGTTGAAAATATAATTCGACTGTTTGAAGATGTGGGAAGCTTTTTGGGAAGCTCCATGCTATACACGCTCAGCCATGAGTTATTAGCCTAAATTATGACCATCCAATCTACTCATCACATTTCCAATAGTAGGCTATTTTACATCAGAAACAGCATTATATGCATGTAATGCTTTATTATAAAAGGTGCATTTTTATAGTGAAAAATATCTTCCCGAAATATGAAACTCACACACTGCCTATGTATGCCAGTTAGGCTACACCGGTTGTAAAGCAGATTAATGTGCTTAATTTTAAGAATTGAGACATAAATATATCAGCACAAGAAAGCTGGGATCCTCTTTTATATAATGACCAGTCAAAACTCTGTTTTCACACGCAACTGCGCACTGACTGAGTTTATAAGAACACATGTTTCACTAGGTCTGTAGGCTATGTGCTCTCTTGTGTCCCAGGGGTTCTAGGTCTGTAGGCTATGTGCTCTCTTGTGTCCCAGGGGTTCTAGGTCTGTAGGCTATGTGCTCTCTTGTGTCCCAGGGGTTCTAGGTCTGTAGGCTATGTGCTCTCTTGTGTCCCAGGGGTTCTAGGTCTGTAGGCTATGTGCTCTCTTGTGTCCCAGGGGTTATAGGTCTGTAGGCTATGTGCTCTCTTGTGTCCCAGGGGTTCTAGGTCTGTAGGCTATGTGCTCTCTTGTGTCCCAGGGGTTCTAGGTCTGTAGGCTATGTGCTCTCTTGTGTCCCAGGGGTTATAGGTCTGTAGGCTATGTGCTCTCTTGTGTCCCAGGGGTTCTAGGTCTGTAGGCTATGTGCTCTCTTGTGTCCCATGTGGGGTTCTAGGTCTGTAGGCTATGTGCTCTCTTGTGTCCCAGGGGTTCTAGGTCTGTAGGCTATGTGCTCTCTTGTGTCCCAGGGGTTCTAGGTCTGTAGGCTATGTGCTCTCTTGTGTCCCAGGGGTTCTAGGTCTGTAGGCTATGTGCTCTCTTGTGTCCCAGGGGTTCTAGGTCTGTAGGCTATGTGCTCTCTTGTGTCCCAGGGGTTCTAGGTCTGTAGGCTATGTGCTCTCTTGTGTCCCAGGGGTTCTAGGTCTGTAGGCTATGTGCTCTCTTACCGTGTCCCAGGGGTTCTAGGTCTGTAGGCTATGTGCTCTCTTGTGTCCCAGGGGTTCTAGGTCTGTAGGCTATGTGCTCTCTTGTGTCCCAGGGGTTCTAGGTCTGTAGGCTATGTGGTCTCTTGTGTCCCAGGGGTTCTAGGTCTGTAGGCTATGTGCTCTCTTGTGTCCCAGGGGTTCTAGGTCTGTAGGCTATGTGCTCTCTTACCGTGTCCCAGGGGTTCTAGGTCTGTAGGCTATGTGGTCTCTTACCGTGTCCCAGGGGTTCTAGGTCTGTAGGCTATGTGGTCTCTTACCGTGTCCCAGGGGTTCTAGGTCTGTAGGCTATGTGGTCTCTTACCGTGTCCCAGGGGTTCTAGGTCTGTAGGCTATGTGCTCTCTTGTGTCCCAGGGGTTCTAGGTCTGTAGGCTATGTGGTCTCTTACCGTGTCCCAGGGGTTCTAGGTCTGTAGGCTATGTGGTCTCTTACCGTGTCCCAGGGGTTCTAGGTCTGTAGGCTATGTGGTCTCTTACCGTGTCCCAGGGGTTCTAGGCCTGTAGGCTATGTGGTCTCTTACCGTGTCCCAGGGGTTCTAGGCCTGTAGGCTATGTGGTCTCTTACCGTGTCCCAGGGGTTCTAGGCCTGTAGGCTATGTGGTCTCTTACCGTGTCCCAGGGGTTCTAGGTCTGTAGGCTATGTGCTCTCTTGTGTCCCAGGGGTTCTAGGTCTGTAGGCTATGTGCTCTCTTGTGTCCCAGGGGGGTTCTAGGTCTGTAGGCTAGGTCTGTGCTCTCTTGTGTCCCAGGGGTTCTAGGTCTGTAGGCTATGTGCTCTCTTGTGTCCCAGGGGTTCTAGGTCTGTAGGCTATGTGGTCTCTTGTGTCCCAGGGGTTCTAGGTCTGTAGGCTATGTGCTCTCTTGTGTCCCAGGGGTTCTAGGTCTGTAGGCTATGTGCTCTCTTGTGTCCCAGGGGTTCTAGGTCTGTAGGCTATGTGGTCTCTTACCGTGTCCCAGGGGTTCTAGGTCTGTAGGCTATGTGGTCTCTTACCGTGTCCCAGGGGTTCTAGGTCTGTAGGCTATGTGGTCTCTTACCGTGTCCCAGGGGTTCTAGGTCTGTAGGCTATGTGGTCTCTTACCGTGTCCCAGGGGTTCTAGGTCTGTAGGCTATGTGGTCTCTTGTGTCCCAGGGGTTCTAGGTCTGTAGGCTATGTGCTCTCTTGTGTCCCAGGGGTTCTAGGTCTGTAGGCTATGTGCTCTCTTGTGTCCCAGGGGTTCTAGGTCTGTAGGCTATGTGGTCTCTTACCGTGTCCCAGGGGTTCTAGCTCTGTAGGCTATGTGCTCTCTTACCGTGTCCCAGGGGTTCTAGGTCTGTAGGCTATGTGGTCTCTTACCGTGTCCCAGGGGTTCTATGTCTGTAGGCTATGTGCTCTCTTGTGTCCCAGGGGTTCTAGCTCTGTAGGCTATGTGGTCTCTTACCGTGTCCCAGGGGTTCTAGGTCTGTAGGCTATGTGGTCTCTTACCGTGTCCCAGGGGTTCTAGGCCTGCAGGCTGCGTTTGGAGTTATTTGGCCACGTTATTTATGATACAAACCTTGTCAGAAAATATAGGCCTATGGGCTAGGCTACATAACATGCGCGACTATGATTTGAACAAGTTGCACAAAAAAAAGCATGCGCTGTTTCTTGCCTTATGCACATACTGGGCACCATTAACATATTATAATATTGTCCCCCATTAGACTAGTTTAATCTTGCCTTTACATATACTAAATAGGGATGCTCGATATATTGTGAACATATTGGAATCGGATGATATTAGCTAAAAATGCCCACATCGGTATTAGCCGATGTCTAGTTTAACGCCAAACGTGCAAAACCAATGTCAAAGCAGGCATGCATACCTATTTAACGAAGGTAAATGACATAATGACGCCACCTAAAAGTTTGCACTATTTGTGCAACACATCATTCCTAAACTAGCCCACAATGTCTGCTGTGTGGATCGAGCAGTCAACAAGTAAAAATGTCAGCAAGACAACTCAAAGGTGAAATCCATTAAAGCCAAGATAATGGGATTCATTGCCCTTGACAATCAACCGTTCTCTGTCGTTGGTAATGTTGGCTTTTGCCAACTGGTCGAGCACCAGTTAACACTACCAAGTGCGCTATTTTTCTGACGTTGCCCTACCAGAGTTACACAGTAATCTCATCACTGCTATTATCTTGACAACATACATTCTATGGAACGCTGCTTGAGTCTTTGCGTGTCAAAAAATATATAGTAGCATTGTCAAAGCTGTACAAAAAAGTCTGCAAACAAGCAAACACTGGCCACGAACGATGTGTTTACAATACCGCATTGGTAATAAAGCATAATTTGTTCGACCGCAACGTCTGGGGTAGCTAGCTTTAGCTTGGTACATAGCTAGCACCAATTCAACCAGCCTGAACACAATGACCAGTAAAAACTGCTGTCATTTTCATTATTCTTAGCAATGATTTAGGAATCCTTGTAAGTATTAGCTAGGTTGACACATGTTGTTCGCCTATTGCAATTGAACATTAACATGAATCAAATAAGAACTGTCTTTAACCCCCTTAAATTAGGGTTATTTTAGATGCCACCTAGCTATATAGTTAGCTAGGTATCTATATAGTTAGCTAGGTATCTATATAGTTAGCTAGGTATCTATATAGTTAGCTAGGTATCTTTATAGTTAGCTAGGTATCTATAGCTACTGAAACAGATTATGTTGTGTTATTTGTCACGTCAAATATAGTCATTAGACGTGTATCTTTTTTGACACGCAAAGACCCAAACGGCGTTCCATAGAAATCCTGGTTGAGATTGAAACGACTGAAAAAATTAACAACGAAACAGCACAGCAAATAAGTGAAAGAAATAGGTTTTGATTATGTTTTACTGGTAGTGGGGACAGACATAAATGCCAACAAAATAACAGTTTGGTCAGTGTTGGGTGTGTGTAACCTTTATTTAACTAGGCAAGTCAGTTAAGAAATCATTCTTATTTACAATGACGGCCTGGACAGCGCTGGGCCAATTGTGCGCCGCCCTATGGGACTCCCAATCACGGCCGGATATGATACAGCCTGGATTCGAACTATGGACTGTAGAGACAGTCTTGCACTGAGTTTTTTTTGGGCAAGGAAAATATTGAATATCGGTATCTGCCAAAAATGTAATATCGGTATCGGGTTTTTTTGGGCAAGGAAAATATTGAATATCGGTATCGGCCAAAAATGTCATATCGGTGCATCACTAATACTAAATATTATATGTATGAAATGAGTTTGGATTATTATCATGCAGCTATCAGAATAGGGGCAGAGGGAAGAATAAATGTAATACATACTCTATGAAGATGGCGCCGAAGAACATGGCTGACGTTTTACTTTCTCCCGACCAATTGTGCTTTTTTGTTCGTTTTTTTGCAGTTTGAGTAACTTATTTTTTTACTCATTGTGTACATAATGTTGCTGCTACCATCTCTTATGACCAAAAATAACTTCTGGACAGAACAGCGATTACTCACCACGGACTAGAATAAACTTTTCCTTTAATGAGTCCGACGAGAAGGATATCTTGCTTTCATTGGAACAGGACCAGATCCCCCCCTTTTGTGTGAAGAAAAGACGCGGGAAAAGGTGCTGCAGATCGGGCATCTTTCTGAGAATCAGTAGGCGAGCGAGTAAACTCACACTGCCATCTGTTCTTCTTGCTAACGTGCAATCATTGGAAAATATAATGGATAACCTACAATTAAGATTATCCTACCAAGGGGACATTAAAAGCTGTAACATCTTATGTTTCACGAGACGTGGCTGAACGACAATATGGACAATATAGAGCTAGCGGGATTTTCCATGCACCGGCAGAACAGAGACGCTACCTCTGGTAAGACGAGGGGTGAGGGTGTGTGTCTAATAACAGCTGGTGCGCGATGTCTAATATTAAAGGAGTCTCGAGGTATTGCTCCCCTGAGGTAGAGTACCTAATGATAAGCTGTAGACCACACTATCTACCAAGAGAGTTCTCATCTATATTATACGTAACTGTCTACTTAACACCACAGAACAAAGCTGGCACTAAGACCGCTCTCAACCAACTCTATAAGGCCATAAGCAAAGAAGAAAATGCTCACCCAGAAGCGGTGCTCCTTGTGGCCGGGGACTTTAATGCAGGCAAACTTAAATCAGTTTTACCAAATGTTTAACATGTCACGTGCAACCAGAGAAAAAAAAGTCCTAGACCACCTTTACTTCACACACAGAGATGCATACAAAGCTCTCTTCTACCCTCCATTTGGCAAATCTGACCATAATTCTATCCTCCTGAGTCCTGCTTACAAGCAAAAACTAAAGCAGGAAGTACCAGTGACTCACTCAGGACTGTTTTGCTAGCACAGACTGGAATATGTCCTATGGTCCTTTGCTGTTGATCTGGGATTGACATAATAAACGGATCTCTATCCACCGGATGTGTACCAAACTCACTAAAAGTGGCAGTAATAAAGCCTCTCTTGAAAAAGCCGAACCTTGACCCAGAAAAAATAAAAATAATAATCGGCTTACATCGAATCTTCCATTCCTCTCAAAATGTTTAGAAAACGCTGTTGCGCAGCAACTCACTGCCTTCCTGAAGACAAACAATGTATACGAAATGCTTCAGTCTGGTTTTAGCACTGAGACTGCACTTGTGAAGGTGGTAAATTACCTTTTAATGGCATCAGACCAAAGCTCTGCATCTGTCCTCGTTCTCCTAGACCGTAGTGCTGCTTTTGATACCATCGATCACCACATTCTTTTGGAGAGATTGGGGAAACCCAAATTGGTCTACACGGACAAGTTCTGGCCTGGTTTAGATCTTATCTGTCGGAAAGATATCAGTTTGTCTCTGTGAATGGTTTGTCCTCTGACAAATCAACTGTAAATGTCGGTCTTCCTCAAGGTTCTGTTTTAGGACCACTATTGTTTTCACTATATATTTTACCTCTTGGGGATGTCATTCGAAAACATAATGTTAACTTTCACTGCTATGCGGATGACTCACAGCTTCACATTTCAATGAAACATGGTGAAGTCCCAAAATTGCCCTCGCTAGAAGCCTGTGTTTCAGACATAAGGAAGTGGATGGCTGCAAACTTTCTACTTGGACAAAACAGATATGCTTGTTCTAGGTCCCAAGAAACAAAGAGATCTTCTCTTGAATCTGACAATTCATCTTAATGGTTGTACAGTCGTCTCAAATAAAACTGTGAAGGACCTCGGCGTTACTCTGGACCCTGATCTCTCATTTGACGAACATATCAAGACTGTTTCAAGGACTGCTTTTTTCCATCTACGTAACATTGCAAAAATCTGAAACTTTCTGTCCAAAAATGATGCAGAAAAATGTATCCATGCTTTTGTTACTTCTAGGTTAGACTACTGCAATGCTCTACTTTCCGGCTACCCAGATAAAGCACTAAATAAACTTCAGTTAGTGCTAAATACGGCTGCTAGAATTGGATCATATTACTCCAGTGCTAGCCTCCCTACACTGGCATCCTATCAAGGCAAGGGCTGATTTCAAGGTTTTACTGCTAACCTACAAAGCATTACATGGGCTTGCTCCTACCTATATATCTGATTTGGTCCTGCCGTACATACCTACACGTATGCTACGGTCACAAGACGCAGGCCTCCTAATTGTCCCTAGAATTTCTAAGCAAACAGCTGGAGGCAGGGCTTTCTCCTATAGAGCTCCATTTTTATGGAATGGTCTGCCTACCCATGTGAGAGACGCAAACTCTGTCTCAACCTTTAAGTCTTTACTGAAGACTCATCTCTTCAGTGGGTACTGTTATTGAGTGTAGTCTGGCCCAGGAGTTTGAAGGTGAATGGAAAGGCACTGGAGCAATTAACCGCCCTTGCTGTTTCTGCCTGGCCGGTTTCCCTCTATCCACTGGGATTCTCTGCCTCTAACCCTATTACAGGGGCTGAGTCACTGGCTTACTGGCGCCCCCCCCCCCCCTTGGATTGTGCCGTGGCGGAGATCTTTGTGGGCTATACTCGGCCTTGTTTCAGGATGGTAAGTTGGTGGTTGAATGTATCCCTCTAGTGGTGTGGGGGCTGTGCTTTGGCAAAGTGGGTGGGGTTATATACTTCCTGTTTGGCACTGTCCGGGGGTATCATCGGATGGGGCCACAGTGTCTCCTGACCCCTCCTGTCTCAGCCTCCAGTATTTATGCTGCAGTAGTTTGTGTGTCGGGGGCCTAGGGTCAGTCTGTTATATCTGGAGTACTAATCCTGTCTTATCTGGTGTCCTGTGTGAATTTAAGCATGCTCTCTCTAATTCTCTCTTTCTTTCTCTCTCTCTGTCGGAGAACCTGAGCCCTAGGACCATGCCTCAGGACTACCTGGCATGATGACTCCTTGCTGTCCCCAGTCCACCTGGCCGTGCTGCTGCTCCAGTTTCAACTGTTCTGCCTGCAGCTATAGAATCCTGACCTGTTCACCGGACGTGCTACCTGTCCCAGACCTATTATTTGACCATGTTGGTCATTTATGAACATTTGAACATCTTGGCCATGTTCTGTTATAATCTCCACCCGGCACAGCCAGAAGAGGACTGGCCACCCCTCATAGCCTGGTTCCTCTCTAGGTTTCTTCCTAGGTTTTGGCCTTTCTCGGGAGTTTTCCTAGTCAACGTGCTTCAACACCTGCATTGCTTTCTGTTTGGGGTTTTAGGCTGAATTTCTGTACAGCACTTTGAGATATCAGCTGATGTACGAAGGGCTATATAAATCAATTTGATTTGATTTGCACTTTTTGCACCAAAATACGTGCACCAAAATCTCTAGGAGACAGATCGCGTCTCCTTCCTGAGCAGTATGATGGCTGCGTGGTCCCATGGTGTTTATACTTGCGTACTATTGTTTGTACAGATGAACGTGGTACCTTCAAGTGTTTGGAAATTGCTCTCAAGGATGAACCAGACTTGTGGAGGTCTACATTTTTTTTCTGAGTTCTTGGCTGATTTCTTTGGATTTTCCCATGATGTCAAGCAAAGAGGCACTGAGTTTGAAGGTAGGCCTTGAAATACATCCACAGGTACACCTCCAATTGACTTAAATGATGTCAATTAGCCTATCAGAAGCTTCTAAAGCCATGACATCATTTTCTGGAATTTTCCAAGCTGTTTAAAGGCACAGTCAACTTAGTGTATGTAAACTTCTGACCAACTGGAATTGTGATACAGTGAAATAATCTGTCTGTAAACAATTGTTGGAAAAATTACTTGTGTCATGCACAAAGTAGATGTCCTAACCGACTTGCCAAAACTATAGTTTGTTAACAATACATTTGTGGAGTGGTTGAAAATGAGTTTTAATGACTCCAACCTAAGTGTATGTAAAATTCCGACTTCAACTGTACATGCACAAATTACATCAACTAACCTGTACCCTACACACTGACTCAGTACCGGTGCCCCTGGTACATAACCTCATTATTGTTATTCTTATTGTGTTACCTTTTATTATAACTTTTTATTTTAGTCTACTTGGTAAATATTTTCTTGACTCTTCTTGAACTGCACTGTTGGTTAAGGGCTTGTAAGTAAGCATTTCAAAGTAAAGTCTACACTTGTTGTATTCTGTGCATGTGACAAATATAGTTTGATTTGATGTAAATACACTTAAATAGCAAATAGAGGGCGCATTTCCTATGGTTAATATTCATGCAGCCAAGTAGGCTATACTCCTTTGGAAAGCGAAGCAATGTGCTTAATATTAGGAACGTTGAGAAATAAATATAGTCTGCTTAGCCTATAGAAAGCTCTTTTTAAAAGAGGCCAAAAAAATTCCCACAATTGATTAGCCTATAGAAATGTTGCGCAACATGAGCTCATGGGCACTCATGAAGTGTTTGATTCGATTTTCGATTTACATTTCTATTGATGTCAGAGTGATTAGAGAGACAGTACGGTGCTGAGTAATAGCACATTAGCAACTGACTGTTAGCAAGTTTGGTACTCTACTAATGATCATCAGCACCATCAGAGCGCAGGTTTGGAGAAGCCTAGTTACCGTTAAACAGTCACGTGGAATTTGACTGCGGTCATGACTCGTAACCACCAGTGTGGCGGTAATACCGTCACCATAACAGCCCTGCCCTAAAACTAAAGTAAACCTCTCTCCCTCCCTTACTTGTGACAAGTGTTGGGGTTAAAGGTGAAGCCAGGTTCAGGTATGGGGGTGGTCGGCAGGTAGGTGGGGTCTGGGTTTTCCCTATGGAAACAGCTCAGTCTGGCCTCGCCCTCCTTCAGGCAGCAGGGGTGTTGGAGTATCTTCAATCCGGACTCCTCAGTACAGAATGTGGATAGGGTCTGTTCCCACTGTAAGTGACATATACAAACATCAATTCACACATGAAAAATAGAGATAAAATAAGTCCTAAAATGGTGAAGATACAACTTTAGTGGGCCTGACTCATGAATACCTTCCCCTCTACACAGCTACACAGCTATACAGATAGACTCCAAGGCTAATCTGTTGTGTCTGTATGGGCTTTCCTTCTACTGAGTCTCATCTTCCCTGGGCATCCTCTGTCCTCATCACTACTGCATCTGTGCACCTAGAAGGTGGTTCTGTTGGTACACTAGGAGTTTATGGACCTAAACAGAACTGAACGCAACACAACACGAAAGGACAGAATCCAATGTTGCCGCAGAAACACTCACCGCCTGTGTAACGCAGCACAGCGTCACTTCCTGGACCTGCTGTGCCCCGTTCCCATGGCAACATGCGCTGTACCAGGACTCTACCCGGTTGACTGCTTTAGCTCGACGACTAAAGTGGCCTCCGCCGCTGCGGGGGAGGGAGTAGGAAGGGTACCGCGGACGATGGCTGCTATGGAGACAGATGGCCTGGAGGTTTTTATGGGAGGGCCGGCCGGGGGGGAAGAGGACACTGGGGTAGGATTGCCCAACCGAGCGAGGCACAGCCATTGGCTGAACTCCAGGTGTAAAGTCTGTGTCCGGGTACTCGGTGATCTCCCCTAGAAGACAAATATACACACAGCACTGTGAGGGCATTGAAACACACACACGCACGCACACACACACACACACACACACACACACACACACACACACACACACACACACACACACACACACACACACACACACACACACACACACACACACACACACACACACACACACACACACACACACACACACACACACACCCACTACATGTCACACTAACTTTGCAGGAAATCCTCTATGTCAAAGGAGGCCTGTCTCTGTAACATGTCAGGAAGGGATCTGTTATCTGTGGAAGGGATGAGAGAATGTAAACACACACGCCCACACGTACTAGTTAATAAATAAGCCATAGCACTCTGACCATGTGATGTCAGTACTGTTGTTTTCCACCTAGATTTGTGGAAATCATGAAATCAGAATACTTAAAGCTAATATGTAACTTTTTGGGTGACCCAATTCACATAGAAATGTGACTTATAGATCTGTTATTCTCATTGACAGCAAGTCTAAGAAGTGGAAGATCTGTTATAAGTATACTATTTCAATGGTTCCCATTTCTTAAGTTACATTTTTGCTTCTGGTTTTGTATACCAGCTTCAAACAGCTAAAAATACAAAACAAATTGCCTATTGAAAATGTATTTCATAGCGGTTTAGATGGACAATGATTCTCAACATTGCTTGTTTTGTCACAAACTGAAATGAGGCTAACTATTTGAAATGTATCAAGCAGGAAATTACGGAGCCACTTCTGCATATTGCACCTTTAATTAACATGGTGTGAATTCTCTAGTCTAGATGTTTGTTATACCTAGAATAATAGTTATACTGTTAGTAGACTTGGACAAAGTTATTCCACACTAAACTGGTGGAATGGAATGTATCACATCCAACAAATAATGTTTTTCTTCATGATCTTGATAGGGCATAAAAATGGCCTCTTCTGTGCACTTCTAACAGACCATGCACAAACAGAAGGGGAGCCATAAACACATACCAGGACATAAAACAAGGACAGAAAGAACTGATGACTACATGCAAAAACCTTGTAGGCTACAAACCTTCAGACGAGCACACCAGCACTAATGCACACCAGCACGCTAGAGCCCAAGACCAACCCATTTTGAGTACTGATACGGGAGTTATCCTTGTCCTCTTTCACTGGACTGTTTCAACTCCCTCTGTTTTGCCCTCTTTCACCCCCCACTCTCTTTCCCTGTGTTTAGCAAAGTTGTTCCAAAGCCACGCCAAGTTCAGGAAACGACTTGACAAACGACAGCTGGAATCCCTTCTTTTCAAACCGTTATGTCCTTATGGAGTGGTATGAAACAGAGAATGAGTGTGTGAGAGCTGTGAGAGAGCATAAATACATGTATGGTTGTTCTGTGATTGGAGGGAAAAGAGGGAGATATTTTCCCACCATTAGTCAGCAGTGCTATGTATTCATGGATGGAAGCCAGTCTTTCCCCCCCCAAACTTGGCCAATAACAAAATAAATAATTGTCCTTCATTTCGCAAGAGGTTGAATGTTTCCTCACACTATGGAAAGCAACTGATTGTGCAAAACAGCGCCTCTCTGTATGTGTAATATCGAATGCAAGGGAAGCCAGCAAGCATTTGGTCTCCCTCGATAAAACACTTATAAAATAATAGCCAATCAGTGTTGAACTAAACCTAGTGAGCTCAACTGTGAATGGTCCTGGCACACCCACAAAAGTGTCAAGGAAGCCAGTTTTGTAATCGCGTTCGTCTGTTGAAGAAAGAGAGTCGGACCGAAATGCAGCGTGTAGGTTACTCATGACTTTAATGAAAGAAATACGCGGTACATCAAAATAACTGAAACTAAATACAAAAACAACAGAACGGAACGTGAAACTAATTACAGCCTATCTCGTGACTACAACACAGAGACAGGAACAAACAGCCACGAAATACAAAGCGAACTCAGGCTACCTAAATACGGTTCCCAATCAGAGACAACGATCAGCACCTGACTCTGATTGAGAATCGCCTCAGGCAGCCAAGCCTAACAACACCCCTAATCAGCCGCGATCCCAAATAATACAAACCCCAATACGAATACAACATATAAACCCATGTCACACCCTGGCCTACCCAAACATATAACAAAACACAAAATACAATGACCAAGGCGTGACAAGTTTAGATTTGGCTGCAGTCCAATCACATCACATCATGTCACATCCAGAAACAATTTGAATCTTGTTGTGTTGTTGTCCTCCAGTGACTAGCGAGCTAAAATTGTCCTAAATTAGCCATGGATAAAGATAGGGTTTTGGGCTTGTGGTTTTACAAGAATTTAACAAGAATTTAAGCCTTCTGCCAATATCAGATATGTCTCGCATTAGCCTACGTTAGCTAAACCGGTTCATACACATATACAGTGGGGCAAAAAAGTATTTAGTCAGCCACCAATTGTGCAAGTTCTCCCACTTAAAAAAGATGAGAGAGGCCTGTAATTTTCATCATAGGTACACTTCAACTATGACAGACAAAATTAGAAGAAAAAAAATCCAGAAAATCACATTGTAGGATTTTTTATGAATTTATTTGCTAATTATGGTGGAAAATACGTATTTGGTCAATAACAAAAGTTAATCTCAATACTTTGTTATATACCCTTTATAGGCAATGACAGTCTTCACAAGGTTTTCACATACTGTTGCTGGTATTTTGGCCCATTCCTCCATGCAGATCTCCTCTAGAGCAGTGATGTTTTGGGGCTGTTGCTGGGCAACACAGAATTTCAACTCCCTCCAAAGATTTTCTATGGGGTTGAGATCTGGAGACTGGCTAGGCCACTCCAGGACCTTGAAATGCTTCTTACGAAGCCACTCCTTCGTTGCCCGGGCGGTGTGTTTGGGATCATTGTCATGCTGAAAGACCCAGCCACGTTTCATCTTCAATGCCCTTGCTGATGGAAGGAGGTTTTCACTCAAAATCTCACGATACATGGCCCCATTCATTCTTTCCTTTACACGGATCAGTCGTTTTGGACCCTTTGCAAAAAAAACAGCCCCAAAGCATGATTTTCCCACACCCATGCTTCACAGTAGGTATGGTGTTCTTTGGATGCAACTCAGCATTCTTTGTCCTCCAAACACGACGAGTTGAGTTTTTACCAAAAATGTCTATTTTGGTTTCATCTGACCATATGACATTCACCCAATCTTCTTCTGGATCATCCAAATGCTCTCTAGCAAACTTCAGGCGGGCCTGGACATGTACTGGCTTAAGCAGGGGGACACGTCTGGCACTGCAGGATTTGAGTCCCTGGTGGCGTAGTGTGTTACTGATGGCAGGCTTTGTTACTTTGGTCCCAGCTCTCAACAGGTCATTCACTAGGTACCACCGTGTGGTTCTGGGATTTTTGCTCACCGTTCTTGTGATCATTTTGATCCCATGGGGTGAGATCTTGCGTAGAGCCTCAGATCGAGGGAGATTATCAGTGGTCTTGTATGTCTTCCATTTCCTAATAATTGCTCCCACAGTTGATTTCTTCAAACCGAGCTGCTTACCTATTGCAGATTCAGTCTTCCCAGCCTGGTGCAGATCTACAATTTTGTTTCTGGTGTCCTTTGACAGCTCTTTGGTCTTGGCCATAGTGGAGTTTGGAGTGTGACTGTTTGAGGTTGTGGACAGGTGTCTTTTATACAGGTAACGAGTGGAGGACAGAGGAGCCTCTTAAATAAGAAGTTACAGGTCTGTGAGAGCCAGAAATCCTGTTTGTTTGTTGGTGACCAAATACTTATTTTCCACCATAATTTTCAAATGAATTCATTAAAAATCCTACAATGTGATTTTCTGGATTTCTTTTTCTAATTTTGTCTGTCATAGTTGAAGTGTACCTATGATGAAAATGACAAGCCTCTCTCATCTTTTTAAGTGGGAGAACTTGCACAATTGGTGGCTGACTAAATACTTTTTTGCCCCACTGTACATATGAGATGAGTCATGTAGGGTATGTAAACATTATATTATATTATACCAGACCACGATACTGCCAGTCTGCAGCTGCACGTGTAAAGTGCTTCAAACTCTGACTAAAGTCACAAGGTGAGAAGGAGAAAATCGCATCTCAGACAATCATTGCTGCATCTGAAAATCTGCTCTGAAAACAGCCCATACACGCCAGGACAACTAAGAAGAAGGACATTTTGACCTCTGGTGGACAACCAGAGTCTTACACCAATCAACATCTTCCCTGTAGAAGGATTGATTGGTTTCAACAGAGATAGACGACGAACAAAGGCATCCATACATAAATACATTCATTACTTATTTTCCCAAAACAGGCAGTTTTAGACAGAACAAAAGTCTTCCCATACACACAACGAAGCTCAGCTGAGTGTCAGCCATTGCCACTCTCACACACAGTTAAGAAGTGGTGTCCTGTACCCACATCCAGTTAGGCTACTTTCAGCTACAAGGTACCGAAGGTGAAGTCATACAAGAAAAACAGACATCCGCACACTGCTGATACACACAGATGTCGATAGAACACACTCAGCTCATTGGGTAGTCTATGAATCAAACACACACACTGTTGAGGATGGCTCAAAGCAGGAATGTCTGTGTGTGTTTTATCATAGATGTGTCGTTAAAACATGTACATTCTACCAGTGTGCAGCTGCATGCACTGAGCTCTCTCCCTTCCTGGCATGCAATTAAACATCCTATTTTGTACATTGGGAAAACAGACAATACAGGAACACCACTCATTTTTTAAATCATATCAGCAGTTTATTGGAAGCCTTTTCAATGGGAATCACCATGGTAACACTTAGGAGACAAACTAACAGAGAGAATGTTAAAGCAACAAATCTGACAAGTTTACAATAACAGTCATGCTCAAAGTTAGTCATTCAAATGCCTTCATACTGTAGTACTACAGCAATATTACCCAGCATCTACGTTCTATATGTTCTATAGATGCTCATATTTACATTTCTGCCTGTCTAGGATTTCTGACTCTGTTTTAATGCAACACACAGTCTCTTTTAAAACTCGATAGAGACAGATAGGATTGTTGGTCAAATTCGATCTACACACAGTTCATTGAGAAGACGAGCTATATACTTGACTGTGTGTTTGGCTCCTGAAGCATGGGGCCTATGGGCTATAGCTCAGGTACTCAGTCTGATGGGTAAGCCAACTCTGTAAAGTCACACATTTAAAAACAACTCAGAAAACACCTATTAGATTTCATAGAGATCATCTAAATATGGTCATTTATACCAGCTAGCAACTGGTCTGGATACAGTCACAACAGCCGCTCTGAGTCAAAATAACATCATCTCAAGGACGAAATAACATTCTCAAAAAGGAAAAACAAAACAACAATCTATAAAACATTTTTTTGCATGAAAATCGCTTCAATGTCCAATCACTAATAGGCTCCTGAAATAATCATCAAATCAAATCATTGCTCTCTGAAATGAAAAAAAAAATATTCAACAAGTGAGGCATTCAAAGTAATTTCCTCTCATGTTATCAATGCATTCTTATGTGTCTGTGTCTCTGTGTGTCTAAGTTTGTGTGTCTGTGTCTCTGAGTGTTTGTGTGTCTGTGTGTGTTTGTGTGTCTGTGTGTGTTTGTGTGTCTGTGTGTGTTTGTGTGCGTGTCTGTCTACTTCTGTATGCATGTTTCTTTGTCTAATTATCTGTCAACATGTACAGTGCAGTTCAGAGGGAGTTCACAGGGAGTCCACAGAAGGCAGGTCAGAGGTGAACAGCTCCTTGTATAGAGGAGGGAAGACAGAGTGGACGGTGAGCGGGTAGCGCTGGCTGAACCAGTGCAGCTTCTCCACATGAAGACTGCACAGAGACCGCAACACTGACACCTTCTGGTAGAGCTGGGGACATCACACACACACAGCTTGTCAATGACAGTTCTACACACTGTCCAGTGATGTCATAGAGGGTAAACACCAGTGGTGGAAAAAGTACTCAAATGTCACCCAGTAAAATACTACTTGAGTAAAAGTCCAAAAGTATAATTAAAAATATACCCAAGTATCAAAAGTAAATGGAATTGCTCAAATGTTCTTAGGTATCAAAAGTAAAAGAAGAAACCATTTCAATGTCCTTATATTAAGCAAACCAGATGGCAACATAAAAACCATTTACAGCTAGCCAGGGGCACACTCCAACACTCAGACATCATTTACAGATAGCCAGGGGCACACTCCAACACTCAGACATCATTTACAGATAGCCAGGGGCACACTCCAACACTCAGACATCATTTACAGCTAGTCAGGGGCACACTCCAACACTCAGACATCATTTACAGCTAGTCAGGGGCACACTCCAACACTCAGACACCATTTACAGCTAGTCAGGGACACACTCCAACACTCAGACATCATTTACAGCTAGCCAGGGGCACACTCCAACACTCAGACATCATTTACAGCTAGTCAGGGGCACACTCCAACACTCAGACATCATTTACAGCTAGTCAGGGGCACACTCCAACACTCAGACATCATTTACAGCTAGTCAGGGGCACACTCCAACACTCAGACATCATTTACAGCTAGTCAGGGGCACACTCCAACACTCAGACATCATTTACAGCTAGCCAGGGGCACACTCCAACACTCAGACATCATTTACAGCTAGCCAGGGGCACACTCCAACACTCAGACATCATTTACAGCTAGTCAGGGGCAAACTCCAACACTCAGACATCATTTACAGCTAGCCAGGGGCACACTCCAACACTCAGACATCATTTACAGATAGCCAGGGGCACACTCCAACACTCAGACATCATTTACATTACATCTTACATTTACAGATAGCCAGGGGCACACTCCAACACTCAGACACCATTTACAGCTAGCCAGGGGCACACTCCAACACTCAGACACCATTTACAGCTAGCCAGGGGCACACTCCAACACTCAGACACCATTTACAGCTAGCCAGGGGCACACTCCAACACTCAGACACCATTTACAGCTAGCCAGGGGCACACTCCAACACTCAGACACCATTTACAGCTAGCCAGGGGCACACTCCAACACTCAGACATCATTTACAGCTAGCCAGGGGCACACTCCAACACTCAGACATCATTTACAGCTAGCCAGGGGCACACTCCAACACTCAGACATCATTTACAGCTAGCCAGGGGCACACTCCAACACTCAGACATCATTTACAGATAGCCAGGGGCACACTCCAACACTCAGACATCATTTACAGCTAGCCAGGGGCACACTCCAACACTCAGACATCATTTACAGATAGCCAGGGGCACACTCCAACACTCAGACATCATTTACAAATGGAGCATTTGTGTTTAGGGAGCCCGCCAGATCAAAGGCAATAGGGATGACCAGGGATGTTCTCGTGATAAGTGTGTGAATTGGAACATTTACCTGTCAAAATGTAACGAGTACTTTTGGGTATCAGGGAAAATGTATGGAGTAAAAAGTACATTATTTTCTTTAGGAATGTAGTGAAGTAAAAGTAAAAGTTGACAAAAATAGAAAAGTAAAGTACAGATACCCCAAAAAACTACTTAAGTTGTACTTTAAAGTATTTTTACTTAAGTACTTTACACCACTGGTAATGCTCTCCACTCACTACTCCCTCAAACTTAAATGAATGAGTGTGTGTGCACGTATTTATGTGCAAGTGCTTGTGTGTGTGCGTGTATGTGCAAGTGCCTGTGTATGTTACCTTGTGCTGAAGGCTCTCCTGGTTGTCTCTGCGTAGCATGTGGCTGAGGCATTCCTCCAAGTCTCTTCTCATTCTATGTACTCTGCCTCTATCCTCAAGACAGGGGCGATCTACACATATACAAACAAAAATACACACAAAAAAAGATTAAAAGAGATAAAATATAACATTTTATAACATTAATCAGCTTATTATGTTCTATGACTTTACAGATCTATGACTGTATGGATCTATGACTATGACTCCATGGATCTATGACTATGACTTTATGGATCTATGACTTTATGGATCTATGACTATGACTCCATGGATCTATGACTATGACTTTATGGATCTATGACTATGACTTTATGGATATATGACTACGGATCTATGACTTTATGGATATATGGCTTTACGGATCTATGACTTTATGGATATATGGCTTTACGGATCTATGACTTTATGGATATATGGCTTTACGGATCTATGACTTTATGGATATATGGCTTTACGGATCTATGACTTTATGGATATATGGCTTTACGGATCTATGACTTTATGGATATATGGCTTTACGGATCTATGACTTTATGGATATATGGCTTTACGGATCTGTGACTTTACGGATCTGTGACTTTGCTGATCTATAACTTTATTGTACTAAGATTATCTGCAGTATCATTTTACAGAATGTGTGTACATTTGTGTGTCTTACCGGGGTTAATGAGCACCAGTGAGCTGAAGAGAGCCATCTGCTGCTCAGTCAGTCTCAGGGCACACATTCTGTGAGCGAAGTCAAACACCGCCACCATCAGATCACCACAGCCTGGAACAACACAGTTAGCAGAGTTAGCATCACTAAGACTAGGAACCAATTGGCAAAGTTAATATGAGATTGTGTCCTCCGTAATTATTGGGACAGTGAAGGATTTAAAAAATATATTTTGGCTCTATACTCCAAAAGTTTGTATTTGAAGTTAAAGTTCAGAAGGTTAGACACACAAATATCATACAGCCTCCACATTAACGTAGAAGTGTCAGCAAACATATTCTATTCTTTACAATAAAAGTGACTCCAAAATGACACAAAGCATTATTTACCATTCATTTCTATTGGGCACAAAATAATCTGAAACACAACCAAAACAAACAGCAAATGCATCCAATAAATGTTTTGAGTCACAAGCTTGATGTAATCATTGCGTGCTATGAATATGGGACCAAATACTTAACTTTTTGATATTTCAATACATATATAAGTGAATTCGTCCCAATCATTTTGGTCCCCTAAAATGAGGGTGGTATGTACCCTCAAATTAAAGCTGACCATTTGCACTTTAACCTCAGTCATTGTTTGATTTCAAATCCAAACTTTTGGAGTATAGAGCCATAAGAATAAAAAATCCTTCAATGTCCCAATAATTATGGAGGGCAGTGTAGCATCCATTCAACAGCTAAGACTAGGAACCAATGGACTAACCCAGAGACTTGAAAAGTTCAGTGCTGCCAAACTTCCCATCGAAGAAGACGGTGCTGTTCTCTGTGTTAAAACACCTGCTCATTCTAACCAGAACCACCTCCATCGATCCTGAGAGAGAGAGATGGAGAGAGGGAGTGAGAGAGAGATGGTGGGTAGAGAGAGAGATAGAGGGGAGAGAGACAGAGAGATGGTGGGTAGAGAGAGAGAGAGAGAGAGGAGAGAGAGAGAGAGAGAGAGAGAGAGAGAGAGAGAGAGAGAGAGAGAGAGAGAGAGAGAGAGAGAGAGAGAGAGAGATGGTGGGTAGAGAGAGAGAGATGGAGGGGAGAGAGAGAGATGGAGAGATGGAGAGAGGGAGAGAGAGAGAGAGAGAGATGGTGGGTAGAGAGAGAGATGGAGGGGAGAGAGAGATGGAGAGAGGGAGTGAGAGAGAGAGATGGTGGGTAGAGAGAGAGATGGAGAGATGGAGAGAGGGAGAGAGGGAGCGAGAGAGAGAGATGGTGGGTAGAGAGAGAGATGGAGGGGAGAGAGATGGAGAGATGGAGACAGAGAGAGAGAGATGGTGGGTAGAGAGAGAGATGGAGGGGAGAGAGAGAGATGGAGAGAGAGAGAGAGAGATGGAGAGAGAGAGAGATGGTGGGTAGAGAGAGAGATGGAGGGGAGAGGGAGAGATGGAGAGAGAGAGAGATGGTGGGTAGAGAGAGAGATGGAGGGGAGAGAGAGAGAGGGAGAGAGGGAGCGAGAGAGAGAGATGGTGGGTAGAGAGAGAGATGGAGGGGAGAGAGAGAGATGGAGAGAGAGAGAGATGGAGAGAGAGAGAGATCGTGGGTAGAGAGAGAGATGGAGGGGAGAGAGAGAGAGGAGAGAGAGAGAGAGAGAGAGAGAGAGAGAGAGAGAGGGTGAAGAATGTTTAATAATGGCAATGTGCACTTCTTACAGGAATACTTTTCTTGAGAGAGGACAGTGTAGTAAGTAGTGATTGACAGGTGGATTCGGCTCACCAGTCTTGAGCAGGGTGATCTGGTCGTTCTGTCCAAGCCCACGGAACCCTGGGATGCTTTTGGCAAACTCCACCACGTACTGTACCGCTTCAGTCAGCCTCACGGCACAGTGCTGCCACATCTCATCTACTGACTGGAGACAGGGAGGGAGGGAGGGAGGGAGGGAGGGAGGGAGGGAGGGAGGGAGGGAGGGAGGGAGGGAGGGAGGGAGGGAGGGAGGGAGGGAGGGAGGGAGGGAGGGAGGGAGGGAGGGAGGGAGGGAGGGAGGGAGGGAGGGAGGGAGGGAGGGAGAAACAAGAGAAAAAGAGAAATGTGAGGGGAGCAGGAATACCAAAAAGAGGTGAGAAGGAGAAGAGAGAGACAAGATGCCTTCACATCTGGTGTGGCAGGTAGCCTAGTGGTTAGAGCATTGTACTAGTAACTGAAAGGTTGCAAGATCAAGTCCACGAGCTGACTAGGCAAACATCTGTAGTTCTGCCACTGAACAAGGCAGTTACCCACTGTTCCTAGGCCGTCATTGAAAATCAGAATTTGTTCTTAACTGACTAGTTAAATAAAGGTCAAATAAAAAATAAAATGAAAAACTTGATTTCAGGGGTCAGACTTCTTTTAACTTATTAATGAAACTGTTATTTATTACTGACGACTGACTGATGATTTATAAGAGACCAGTGATGTGATGGTACAGTACCTTGCTCTGGTAGGCATGGATCTCCTCTCTGCTGAACAACTTCCATCTCAGAGCCTGTAGTTCCTCTAGTCTGAACTGACTGGTGTCCCTATGGGACCGCACGATACTGTCACACAGCTCCTCTATGTGTAGCAGGGAGTGGGAGGGGGGGTAAGGGCAGTAAGGGTCTTCTGGGTCATACGATCTAATTCCCATCCCTGTCGTCTGGTCAGGAGACGGCTGACGGGAGTCGAACCCTGAAGAAGACGGAGTGAGAAGGAGGAAGGGGTAATAGATATTAAACAGTGCTGGTCTGATTATGTGTTTCGAGTGTGTGTACAGTATGTATCCACTGCCTTACCTCTTTCGTCTGAGTGCCCACTACCAGGAGACACACAGGAGCCCTGGTAGGCCAGACCTGGAGCCTGGGACTCGCCTGGGGAGCACACCAGGTAGGGGAGCACATCTGTCGGGCAGGGTGGCAGCTCTGGCTCTCCAGGGAAGGAGTAGGCCGGAGCCGGGGCCTGGAGCAGGTGGGGTGTCCGGAAACGGCATGCCTTGCTGGGGTAGGGCAGGGCGAGTTGGGCCTCTGCCTGGAGATGCTGCTGCTGCTGCTGCTGACGGTGTCTCTCCACCTCGGCATTCAGAGACTCCCGCTGACGTTTTGACATCCGACCAAACTTCACCGCTGGGGAAACAAAACAGTTTGTGGTGGAGTTGAGTTGAATTACCCTCATATAAGGTTAAATAAATAAATACAAAATAAGTAAATTGACATGAAAAGTGTGTATTTATTCAACCTTTACTTTACCAGGAGACATCTTTTTTTATGTGTGTGCGTGTCTCACCATCCCGGCTCATGCCCTGGGTCACACACTTCTGCAGTCGGCAGCTTTGGCAGCGGTTGCGGCTGGCTCTGTCTATAGGACAGTTACTCTGTCTGGAACAGGAGTAGGACACGGACGGCAGCTGGCTACGCCGGTAAAAACCCTGAGAGGGAGAGAGGACCATTGACATAACCAATGAAATCACTGGAAATATGTCATCTGACCACACGGTTAGTTATGTCTGCTTGGTCAGAGAGAAATTAGGTGTGTAGTGCTGCAGTCTCACCTTGCAGCCCTCGCAGGTGATGACTCCATAGTGAACTCCTGATGATTTATCACCACAGATCTTACAGGGAATCACCTCAATCTGAGCTACACGCACAATAACACACACATTACAGTTCACACACATTACAGTTAACAGTAACACAATACAGTTAACACACACATTACAGTTAACAGTAACACAATACATTTAACACACACATTACAGTTAACACACACACATTACAGTTCACAGTAACACAAACAC